>NW_010181174.1:0-7582 GCF_000695765.1 Mesitornis unicolor
CCCTTCTGATACACCCCAGGATGCCATTGTTAATAGCACAATACAAGCACAAGATACAAGCTAGGTAGTCTGAAGAGTTAAGGTCAGACTCTCACGTGCTGTAAATGAGGATGACTCCTTTCACCTTGCTAAAGTACAGCAATTTACAGGAGTCAAGATTCTTTTACTCGAAGGTAATACACCAGATTATCAATCTGACTGTGTAACATAGTTATAGTTTTCATCAAAATGAAAGAATGAATTAGGAGTAAATGATACCCTCGAAAACATTCCCAGGCTTCCTGTAAAGCTTAGTGATGAGAAAAGATATTAATCAGTGCTTCTAGCAACATAATTATATCTGTTTAAGAGAAATATTTATTACAAATCTTTGTTCTGTATGTCACCAACTTATATAAGGTGTCAACAATCCAGAACAAGGAGTATTTGAATTTGCCTATCCCACATTAAGCCATTATTGCAACTTATTCTGCAATTAGAGGCATTTCCTCTCCCTGAAGTCAGAGCTATTTTTCAAAATAAAAATGTTTCTCAGAATTATGAAATGTTCTCCTACTCCAGATGGCAAGCCTGAGAATGCTACAAATTCAGCAATTAACAGAACAGTCCCAGCATTTATCAAAACAAATCACTGTGGGAATCCAGAAGTCTCACATGATTTGCTTCTGAGAAGACACCTGCTGCGAAGGAAAAGATGAGGACATTCCTGAGCCCAAAGAGTGAGGAAAACATGGGGATTTCCATCCTTTTCTTCTCCAATCTGCAAACCAAAACTCATTCCAAGCAGAAACATAGAAAAGGAGTAACTATTCTGCTCAGCTGATGTCAAACATTCACATGCTATAGTTTAGGCAGTGCGTTATTTCTGTGCCACATACCTACACTGTCAAATTAATTTCTACAAAAATATTTACTACTCTGGACATGAATCTCAGTATGCCCCAGAGGCAACTGTAATGAAAGCATGCAGGCAACACATTATTTTTTACAGAAAATTGGGCAGCAAGCAACCTCAAGAGCTCAGCTAGTCTGTCATTCTGTGTTACTGACAAGTGTGACCCAAACCCGCCCCAAAAACCCACCCAGGAGAGACAACTCACAGCCTCTCCACACAACCAACTCCATGTCCTTCAAAGTCCCTACAGTTAGGGGTCTGCTGTCTGATGGCCACACCAAACCTCCCTTATTACAACTTCTGTCCAGCATTTCTTGCCCTGTGTACTACAGCCACGAAGAACTGTTTATTTGCCTTTCTCTTTGCAAGTATTTCTGCAGCTAGGTAGCTTAGCAAGGCAAGGTGCTTTTGACAGGTCAAAGGGGCTTATTTTGGGCACTTACTGACAGCAGAACAGAAAGAGCAGAAATGAACATATAAGGTGGCAAATCTTACCTAGTCTTTCAAGTGGTTATTCTCATTTGTCCCCTCAAAAAAAAAAAGATAGTGCTCAGCAATTGAAAAACAGCTCTTTTTTAAAAAGCAGTGCAATTGCTGCTAGAATAAGAGTAAACAAGATGTTCCCATATTGCCCCTCTTATTAAGGAAGGGGATGCAAACATTTTTCCGATCCAGCCACTTTTTCCAGGGCTACCCTGAAACACAGCAGGGCTCTCTGCCTTCTGGTGGATCACCAAACGATACTGCTTTAGTCCAGGACCTGGAAAGGTTTCCAAAATTCTCATTTTGTTTGCCAGCATTCACAGCGATGCCTTAGCTTCCACCTTGGTTCTGCCAGGTGTTGCAGTCATTAGACAGCAGCACTGTTTTATGAAGAGGCTGGTTATGAGTGCATGGGGAAGGAAGATGGGTACAGAATTGCTGAACATGGTAAAATGAGTCTGCTCAAGTTAGTTTGATAAAAGTACACCAATGCACACAAAGGCAAGGATGCCCAGTGCAGGAGATGCAGCTACTGCAGTGTCCTTAAAAGTCATAAGGAGGAAGGACAACTGGCTATACACAGAGAGAGCAAAACAAACAAAGCTAGCAAAGCCAAGGAGCAAACCAAAGGTTCAAAGCTGTTATGAAAGACAACAACAGTCTCTACTTTTCAAATGAATCAGTGGCACTTAAAGGGGACATCAGCACCAAAATAATTCTGGCCAAGTCAGTCTAACTCTATCAAAACAGTTTTATTTTGATCAAAACTACGTAGGTCATTTTCTCTTCTCTTCCTACTCTTCCATAGCATGTGCCCGACATGACAGCCAAAACACAAGCTTAATTTTACAGTGTCTTTGCCCTTTAGGGGCTTTTTCACTCACTTTCAAAGTTGTCCTCAGTCCTGCAAGTAGGCTGTTTTGCTCAGCAGGACTGCCTTTGTGTTCAACCGAAGAGATCCATTGATCCATTGATAATTAGCTTTGAGAAAATGCCCACAGTCTAAGTAGTCACAAGTTGCAGACAAAGACTTTTTAAGAAAAGTCAATGCTTTTAAATTATTATGTAAGACACACTTATAAGACTGCTTATGCAGACAGGACCGCTCAAGCTGATGGAGGAGATGCTATTTTTCATGAGTAACTTAAAAGCAACATGCTCTGTTCACTGGAAGTTTGTGGGACTTAACTTCTACATTTGCTACACAACTTTGAGCTCCTTTTCCATTGTAGTAGCTTGCCAACACAGACGCATTTAGCTTTTTTGTTTAGGACTGTGACGACAGGCCAGCCTGAATACTGTGACTATTCACCGAAAGGAATGCTGGATGCAGTACACGAACCTTGCCAGCTTATTTCTCAATTCAGCAGAAACATGCGGAGACCTGTATGCAATACTAGTGTGCTCTCTCAGACAAAAGCACAACCTGGCTTAAGTTTAGAAGTCTGTTGTGCAATGCTTGCTAAATGTGACCAGGAAAGCTGTCATTAGCAGCTTTGGTCTACCCAAAACATTTCAAACAAAAGCAAGACAGGAATGGAAAAATCTCTGAAAGCTTTAAGAAGTCAGGCATTAAGAACACCCTCCTCTCTCACCGCAGTGAGAAACCTTGGGCCTCTGCTTATCTTACAGTTCAATGGGACCACGTTGTAGATCCTCTTCCTTTGAAAATCCAGAAGACATTAGAAACCTCTTATGGTTTCCTAAACATTTACTGAGCCTGCTTACAGATCACTTGTACTTGTCAGGTCCTTTCTCTCTCCAGGACTCTCTGGTCTTACCAACTAGCCAGCCACACCTGCCTCTGCTTTAAATGGAGATACCAGCATATACCCTGTGTTATAAAAATGCAGTTTCCCCCCCACAGCATGGAAGGCTTTGTATTTTATATTTCCAAAACTGTCTACATGAGAGCAAGCTCTATTTATAGGTATAGCTACCCCAAAGAAAAGTTTTTGTAACATCTGAGCTCTGTAATTTCAAGGCAGCACTTTTGAATTCCTATTCATTTGTATTTCAAATATGCTGTAGGAAATAACATAGCAACAAGTCAAATGAAAACAAGACAAGCTACTCAATAACAAAGCAGCCAAATGAGTTCAATTATATACTTGAACTGTCAATCATAAAAGCACCATTTTTGTTATAGCAGGTATGCTTGAATGGTGGTAGCCTTACAAAGGCCCTAGGCTACCTGAAGGACCTCTCACTCTCTCATCAGTAAGGCTGTAAACCTTCTGAAGCCAAACAACAGCTCTGCTTCTCCACCTCCCCTAGTACAGTGAGCCCAGTACTGGAAAAAGAATGAACAGAACTTCACCTGTCAGAAGAGCACCTCCTCAGCCTCCCATCTCCTGGCTTCACTCAGAGGGGGTTTCCCAACTCCTGCTAAGCAGGCGAAGCCAGAGCACCAGGAGTGGGAAAGGTGACAAAGGCACCTATGCTCTGTGCTCAATACCACCAGGGCTTTTCACTCCAAGGAGCAAATAACTGTACCAGCAAGGTATACCACAGTAGCAAAAGTAGCCATCTCCATTCAGTCAAGAGGCTTTTCTAGGTCACAACCCCAGCAGAAAACCTACACACCCTACTAGCTGCTCCTATACAAAGAAGAGGGGTCCACTTAACATGCTGCAGTCCAATTACCTTCCATGCTGTACAATATGGCAAATAACAGTATGGTCTGGCTGAGCACAGGCTTCAATGAAACAAACTGGCTGGATGGTCGCATCCAGAGAGTCGTGGTCAACTGCTCAATGTTCAGACAGAGAATAGTGACGAGTGGTGTCCCTCAAGGGTCTGTACTGGGACCAGTGCTGTTTAATATCTTCATCAATGACGGAGACAGTGGGATTGAGTGTAGCCTCAGCCAGTTTGCAGATGACACCAAGCTGAGTGGTGCGGCTCACACGTCTGAAGGAAGGGATGCCATCCAGGACAGGCTTTAGAACTGGGCCCATCTGAACCTCATGAGGCTCAACAAAAGCAAGTGCAGGGTCCTGCACCTGGGTAGGGACAATCCTCATTATTAGTACAGGCTAGGGAATGATGTGATAGAGAGCAGCCCTGTGGAAAAGGATGTGGGGGTACTGGTGGATGAAAAATTGAACATAAGTCAGCAATGTGCGCTTGCAACCCGGAAAACCAACCATATCCTGGGCTGCATCAAAAGAAGTGTGGTCAGCAGATCGAGGGAGGTGATTCTGCCCCTCTACTCTGCTTCCCTGAGACCCTACCTGGAGTACTGCGTCCAGCTCTGGCGGCCTCAGCGCACAAAAGACATGGAGAGGGTCCAGAGGGTACAGAAAAATTGTCAGTGGGACATTTCCTATGAGGAAAGACTGAGAGATTTGGGGTTGCTCATTCTGGAGAAGGCCTGCGGAGATCTTACTGCAGACTTTAAATACTTAAAAGGGGCTTATAAGAAAGGTGGTGACAAACTTTTTAGTAGGGCCTGCTGTGTAGGGGTAACAATTTTAAACAGAAAGAGGGCAGATTCAGACTAGATATAAGGAAGAAATTTTTTACAATGAGGGTAGTGAAACACTGGCACAGATTGCCCAGAGAGGTGGTGGAGGCCCCACCCATGGAACCTTTCAAGGTCAGGCTGGACAGGGCTCTGAGGAACCTGGTTTAGTTTGAGGATGTCTCTGCTCACTACAGGGGTTTTGGACTAGATGACCTTTAAAGGTCCCTTCCAACCCAAACCATTCTATGGTTCTATTCTATGAAATTCTACCAGAAAGCAGAGTTCTGTGCAGACTTCATAAACTTTCTCCCTCTTGAAAAACAGCTGGATTAGACTTCCCATCAGTGAAATGAAGGCAGGCACAGAATTTCAAAGGCACGTATTTTTAGCACAGAACAGGTGCTCGACATAAAATTTCTTCTTCAAACAGATGGAAGTTAGCTAGTCCCAAACTTGCATTCAGATCCAGAAAGCACCAACATCTTCTCTTTTCTTGAGAACTCTCCAACAGGACTACAACATCAGGAGAGAGCTCAGCAACTTGACAGTTCCCCCAGAAAGACCCTGCAGAGGAAAAGACACCCCACTCACAATGACTAGGGGATGAAGTTGCCTGTACAAACCAGATGCCAGCCCATGTAACGCAACTGTGGCTTTTTGCCACGTCTTCCAGAGTGCAGCCTTTACACAGCTAGAAACAGTCAAGCCAGCTTGAAGTCTGACAGAAAAACCTCTGATCACTCTTGCTGCACCTGCAGCGAAAGGGTATAGCTTAAAACACCCTTGAATGGAGAGGAGAGCCCTCTCAGTGACACCTAATTCAAAATTTCAGCAAGATGCCACAGAGGTAAAAAGAAAATCAAGTACCAGATACCACTACAGACAAGTCTTTTGTAGATCACTTAGATATTGGTCTTTTCCTCTGGCTCTTTCTTAAGCTGGAGCCCCTTTTGTGTTCTGCTGCAGATTGCCCATGTGATCAACTGAAACATAGACGGAAAACAGTGGCTACAGCACAGAGGTACCGGCTCTGCAATATCTGTAAGCAAAACGGGACAGCAGGGGCAGAGGAATATGTAATGGTTAAAAATAGGAGAGTGACAAGGGAGACCTAGCCAGACCACAGAACTACCTGCTGTAGAACATGCACACCAGTGTCACGAACACTAAAGACATGGCACTTAAATCCCTGCAGCTGCTGTCGGCAACAGCTTCTCCAGTTCACTGCTGTCAGGGAGATGCTTTACAAAGAGGAACTTTGTCAATTGTTTATCAGGACTCTCCAGCTGACTCACAGCTACTGGTCAAAACAAAGAGCTATAGCTTACAGCATTCACAACAGCACAATAAAAACAACAAGGCAGTCTGACTCTGTCCTCAGTTTCAAGGAAGTCCACTAAAACCGTTTGACATTTACTGCAAGTGTCCTTATAACAAAAACTTCATCACTCTTAGGGAACCTACATAAACCCTGAAGGTTTCCAGCCCTCACATACGTGGCCTCCCACATCACTATCACTGGCTGCCCAGTATAGCACATAAAACTTCACACACCACAATGCCAATGTTGTATTTCCATAACTAGTTTCTGAAAGCACAGGTGGACAACACAGATGTCTCCTACAAAAAACAGTCCAGTTAACACCTCTGCAATTTTAGGCCTGTTCAAGCAAAAATGCCTCCCTACTTATAATAGGGAAATAACAGTAGCACATCTTCATCTTAGAAAAAGAAGAATTTGAATTACACTTAAATAAACAGGAGAGATCATCGCAGAATTTAATGCACGGTAGGACTTCATAAGCCTTGATGGCATTTTGGCAGAAAACTGTGATGTTGACACAGTTGCCTGGAATCCCTCACAATATTCAAAGATTTGGAGACATTTCAAACACTACGCTATTCAGAGCAGCCAGAATGTAGTCCTGCACCTATGGGACGTATCCCCAGGGGCACACAGTGTACAGCACACATGCATCCCACACACACAGAGCCTTAGTGAGATTGTTTAGTGCTCTAGGAAACCCAAGAATTCACTCACAAACATGGATAAGCCTTTGAATGGATCACAGAAGGAGAGACAGGCAGCATTTAACATAAAACCAGCCCCTTCTGCTCAGTGAGGTGACCAGCAAGCAGGAGCATAGCAGACCATAGGAGGTGCCCTTCCTTCTGCCTTACTTTTAAAAACTGAATACAGATAATAAAAACATAACAAAAAATCCTGAAGAGACTAGAATAAAACCCACTGCTAATTTTAACTACCCACCTACCTCTACAGCACAGTTCTAATTTTAAAAGAAATGCTGAGTACAACTAAAGTGTAGGTCAAAGTATTAAGATAGGTAACCTCAAGAAAAGGGCTCTTCCTCTTTTAACTGGGTAATCTCAGCACTATCTAGAGCATCTCAACACTTCCTATCCCCACAAAATAAAACAAGTGAAGGGAAAAAAAAAAAGGCAAAACCACCCTGGTTGCCCTGGCAACCTCTACCTCTCATTCCTATAGAGCTTCACTCCCAAGCTGCAGCAGAGACAGAAGTGTACAAAACCACAGGATTTAAGTGAAAAACAGAGCTGTAAAGAAGACAGAGAGGGGGGGAAAAAAGGCAAAAAGCAAAGAAACAGAGTCCTGTGCCAGCTGGGTAAGTACAATCAGTATATTCTTCAATGTGGTTGCTAGAAGAGAAGAGAAGGACCTGGGGGTGTTGTTGGTTGACAGTCGGCTTAACATG
>NW_010181175.1:0-21216 GCF_000695765.1 Mesitornis unicolor
TATATATATATCTATACACACACACACACATATAAACAGTCTCTCTAACTGTAGTGGTGGTGAATGAGCTTCCTCTGAAGTGACCTTAGTCCTAAATCTGGCAAGAAATTCCATGTAAATCCTCACACCCATGTTTCAGTTCTGTCAATTTTAATGAAGTTTTGCCTCGTAAACTCCCTAACTTCTGCCCAGTTTCTTTTTCTTTTCATAAGTACTCAAGTGGAAGCCCAGAATATATTTCTCAGGTTGAAAGTGAAGTTGGAATTTTATTTTCTTTAGCAATTTTTGGTCAATTAAATTGTTTGGGATTTATGGAATTAAAATAGATTTATGGTCTTGTTTCAGTCAGTGTTTAGCCAAGTTGTCCAGCAAAAAGAAAAGCATCTTAGTGTTTAAAAGTGGAAGCCTATAGGTGACTAATGCCTGCTGTTGGAGCATTATCACTGTTTTGCTATTTTCTAATAGATAAACATTTTTCTAAAAACAAAGTTTTGAAAAGTTACCACTGAACATAGCGTCATTTCTATTTTCAGTGCAAAGCAGACACCAAAATACCAACAAAAGATTTTTCAATACTTGCAACAAAACAATTTTCTCATAAATTGTATTTTAAGAAGGAAAATAAATGGAAACAGGCAAAGTTTTGGCATTAGATCATAGCAATACCCAGAAATACCAGAATTACCAAAATGTTTATTTGTATCTGGATAGTCCTTAGGATTAGATCAAAGTTACCCTTTTTATCTCCAGTGATAACTGGAGGAGAGAAGTGTTTGTTCCTGCCCTTACAAAACAAACAAACAAACAAACAAAGTAAAAGTTGGGTATTTTTAAAATAATTTTTATAGTTATGGGTTAATTGTTCTGACACAGCTTTCAGAATACCTTCCCTTACTGCTAAGCCTGCTGCATTATTTGTAGACAGAAAAAATAGACAAAAGAGAAAAGATCATTAAGTCTCATGAACCATATAAGAAAAAAGATGTAAAATTGAGTATCTGAACAATGCAGGCATGGAGGGCAGGAATGTGTTATAAAGTGAGCAATGACTGAAGAAAATGCCCGTGTTATGTGAATGTGAGCCTACAGGGAAAACATCAGAAGGTGAGAAAGAGGAAAACAATACCATTGCAACATGAAGAATGGTGTACAGAAAAAATGTGTTAGTTTGAATACTAAATGTGCTATGTGAATACCGTACTTGAGCTGATTCCTATACTGCAGAGTGTTGTGCTGTCATGTGTCATCTGGGCTCCCTTTTCTGCTTATATTTACCATGCACATTAAATATTCAACTGCTTTTCACTGATGCGTGCAGTAATGCTGGCCTTGTGAGGAGCTTTCTTGTCTTTCCTAGCTAAGACACATCAGATAACCTTACTGTCTTTGCATCCTGTTTCTGTAACTTATGACACGTATTAAGTGTGTTTCTCGCAATATCCTTTTAGAAGTTTTAGTTAAATTCTGTGTCTTAAATACAGACTAATAGAAAAGAGCAAAGGATATTAAGGGGCTGTTCTGCTCTGAAAAACAACCGTAAAAATGGCATTGTGACATTTCCAATGACTTCCAGAGCAGAGCTGCTCATTTTACAAATCTAAAGATGTTTCTTCTCACCCTACATTTTACCTGGCACAGGAATAAAGCTGGGCTCTCTCTGGCTTCTACCATCAACAGTAACGATTCTGCCATGATGGGTGATCTACAACCACACGGATAATGTGGAAACAAATAAATTCCAGCTTTTTTCCCACTTGGTTATGCTGACTTTGCTAGGCTACTAAAAATAGTAAAATCTTACTTCAGTTGATGAAATAATGTTATTATCAGACTGTAATAAGTTTACCTGTGCTGTACAGGGCTTTTCTCCAAGTAGTTGACATTATGAGTGTTTCCTCAGGGTAAGGTACTACAGCAAATAAATCAGAAGTACCGGGGAATAAATACCCTTTGTGGTTACAGCAGCAGCCTCACAGAGCGGGGTTATACAGACCAGACTGCTTATTTCCTTCCTGCAGTCTGCTCCCTGGCTAGATCATAGGAGCATCATAAAAACTGATAGGCAAGAGTAGGTTTCTGTTTGTTGATCTCCTCACCCACAGCTTGCTTCCTGCTTGGGAAAGAAAGTCAGCAGGAAAAACCATGGGCTGGCTAGATGGCCATGATTACTGGAGGCAGAGGGCTTCAGTCTGGAACAGGGCTTCAGTCCTGTCATTTGGTCCTCAAGTATCACTGGTTTCAGTATGATTTTAGACCATGTAAAGGAGTGGTTTTAACTATCTCTGAATTCATAAGGTTATATGAAGCAAGGACCTCAAATGCAGTGCAGTTAGCTATGTAGGACAGGAAATTTCAGAAAAGTGCTTTAATTTTGAAGATATTTTACTGTACATATTCGTCTTTCTCAATAGGCTGCACTAGAGAAGACAAAAGTCACAGTAAATACAAATGTGCTCACTTACTAAGACATCAGTCTGATGCTCCCCAATGGCTTGATCCGATCTTGCTGCCTGGAGTCACATGTTGCTCAGCCACACCATACAAGGGAAACCTGGAGCTGACACCCACGTATGGCAAGACCCTCTGTTCACTCTGCAGGTTATGACAGCTGAGATAAGCTTTTCAGTGACCTGGGGCACACACAGCTCCTCAGCTGGTGCCACATGTGGAGGAGCAGTAGGCGAATGGCTTGTCTGAAAACCAGGGTAGAAGCACTTCTCAGTTTCACTTGGCTTACCCAGCTTTACTGCTTCATTTTACTGCACTCCTGAGACTGAATATTCTCTTAATGTTGCCAACATTGAGTATTCAAGCTTAGGCTAAGAAGAAAAATTACTACATTGCCTTAAAATAATTATCTTTTAATATGACTTAAAAAAAATATTCTGTGTTGTATTTTTGGCCTTCTATGGCTTTTAAAAGCTTCTTCAAGGTTGGGAGGGCTAGCAACTTATCTTCTTTCATGGAGGCTGGGATCTGTGTGTTGGAGCATGAACACGAGCCATCTAGGGCAGAATTGTTATTTCAGATTGAAGGTGTTGACAATATTGCTATCCTAGTTTCACAAATGAACAAACTCTGAAGTAGGAAAGTGTCCTAACCATCTGCAGTAGGAAAGAGCATAAATTTGGGCCAAGAAAGAAAATCTATACTGATCACAAAGAGAACAAAGTTCTTTCACCGAATAATTTCCCTTACAAGTGTGTAAAATCTTCTTTGAGTTTTTTGGTTGTTTGTTTTGCATTTGAAGGAGCAGAACATTAATACTGCTCTTGTACTGAGTTTCCAAATACTGAGAAGTTTTCTGCTGGCAAGAGGAGGTGAGACATTGTTTCTTTCCTTTTAAAATAATATCCTAAATTTCTCCCAAATTATTTTGTGACCTGAAGACATAAACTGATGAGAATACTGGCTCAGAGCTGATGCAGTGTGAACACTAACCTGCATGGCTATTTTTGCCACTACATTGCTCTATAGGTCTTGAAAAGAAAATTTTTTTATATATTTCTGTGTATAATAGCAAGAGGAGTAGAGGTATACAAAAAAACCCCAAATGAGTAAGCCCACAGTGAGACTGAGGGAAAATGGTGTAGCTGTTACATTTGTGATGTCTGCATCTTTTAGTTAAATGGTAATTAACCATTAATAGCCTGATAAGTATGAATATGTAAATAGCTAGAGAATGCATTATTCATGAATCACTAGGCATTAATTATTATAATTAAGTATCATTTGCTACATTCATATTACTAACCCTTCCAGTTAATGAATACATTAGCTAATTGCTGTAGAGCAGATTCAATCAAAATTCTGTGTGTCTGCTATGGAAACCTGAGAGAGTTTTACTGAATTTAGATTCAATATTGAACATCTCTTACATGTTTATCAATGTATTTTTAATGACATTAAATGTGAATCGTAACCTCCTGTGCATGACACTTGTCCTTTTGTCCAGGAGGATGGAATGGTACCAGCTGGAAGAGGACATGAAAGCAACAGTGATGCACGCCAGAGCACATAGCACTGCAGAACCTTGAGCAGAACTTTAATTCTGGGACATGAAATCCACCACCATTTTCAAGTTTCATGTATATTCACTGGTACAATAGGAAAGGGTATGCTTTGTGAGGAAGTGCTGTCCCAAAGGTGCAGCTGATGCTAATGTTCAAGAAACAATGTCAAAGTACTGGCTGGGCTGTTCACCAGTGGGTGCAGGGACACGTCTGCCTGTTGCTCGCATGAGGAGAACACAATGAGAGCAGGATGTGCTCCTGAGCCTAACAGAGCCTCAGGGCAGTCTTGAAACAAAAAGTAAAACGAACAACCAAAATCCACATTCTTTTTACTCTCTGGAGATCTATTTCAGATAATAGTGACACAGAAAGAAGACTTGCTAGAGGTTTTTTGTGGCTTTTTCAGGCTATAGTACTTAGAGCCAGGGCTTGTGGTTCTTGAAGTAGAAATTCTGAAGAAATTTTCATTGCAAACAAAAGTTTCTGTGTTTATAGGGAGAATCACTAAGTCAAGTTATAAAATGTAAGTTCAAGTGCTAAAAGTTAACAGATACAAATAAAGTGCTCCCTTGGCTGAACTTCTGGATGTCAGGACAGGAAAAGTATTTGCAGTGAAATAATGGAGCCTGATTTCATCACTGTGAGTTTGAAGCAGATTTTTTCCTATTTTAAGTTTCACCAACATAGTGAAGTCACATGCACGGAGTAAATTGAGTATTGGATCTAGTTTCTTAAAAATTGAATGCACTGGGAGCAAGAGAATTCAAGTGAGTATGCAACTTCAAGGATATTTTCTGTTTCATAAACACATGAGCTCTTTGTAGCTAAAATTGCAACAGGGTGCTGCTGGCAGAGTCAAAATTGTATTAGAGCACCTGTGGAGAAGAGTCAGTGGGGGCCTGGTTTTTAAGAGTCAGAAGTAGGAGCTATTTTCAATAAAGCACCTCAGTCATTCCATGTGTATACTTCCCTGTGAAATACCTCTCGTGTTTGCCAAACATGTTAATAACACGCTGTCATTCATCCCACAGCTGATGCAAATCCCTTTGCTCTTCCTTCCGGTACCTCTACTACCACTGCCTTTCCCTTTTTTTCAGATATCTTACTTCTTCTTTAATCAAACATTGGTACTTCTCATTACCCATATTTCTGAATGACACTGGTGTCTGAAAAACAACCTGAATCTTAGTATGAAAATAGAGGGGGATCCATTACAGATAATATCAGTATTTAGCATCACAAGCCACACCTCGAAACATCATGACTGTGCTTGTTTGCTGTCTTTCATTAGTATGTTTCCCTCCTCTAGTTCTGAGCATATTGAGATAGTGGTTTTCAAGCTTTTCTCAACGCCCAAAATGGTATGATGGTATGATGATTTTTTTACCTTTTTTTAAAGTGTATACTGAGATTCTCACAAAAGCATGAATTGTCTATGAGTTTGTATTCTAAATAAAAAAAATCAAATATCAAAAGATTAGCAATACAGTTGCAACACTGAAGATCTTGCTGTTATGTCTTAATCTTAAACATGAATAATGGCCTTTTCAAGCCCTCAAATTCTAAAGAATCTTAGCAATTGGATATATTTACAAGAAATTGAGTG
Organism: Mesitornis unicolor; assembly: GCF_000695765.1. Lineage (NCBI taxonomy): Eukaryota > Metazoa > Chordata > Aves > Mesitornithiformes > Mesitornithidae > Mesitornis > Mesitornis unicolor. The sequence continues at coordinate 5,620 of NW_010181175.1, forward strand.
CTTAGTGTCACCCAGCTGTTCACCCACGTGTTTTTTCATGTTTGCTCCTATAGCTGTTTCTCTTTAAATGTCCTACTCCTGCCACTCTTTTAAAAATATTTATCTTCAAGAAAGTTATTTTAATTAATCTGGCATTTGTTTCCTTATTGTTTAAACTAGAAATATTGTCTGTTCTCCACTGGGTATGTTGGAAGACCTATGCGAGGGACAGGTCCAGCCTATTATGATAGCTCAATGGAAAGGGAAGACCATCAGAATGGTAATGGAGACCTCATAATGCTCATCAGCTTTGTAAGTATTGACAGTATGTAAGGAGGAATCAAGTAATGAGAGTCACTTTAAGCCATGTTGCTAAAATCTTCTCCTATGAATTGTTGGTGTAGGGCCTTGTTTATTTAGTTGAGCTCTGTACAGTACCAAGAGCTACCCCACAGAGGCAATCACCCTGGATGAGTGACACAGCATCACAGCTGAAGTGGTTCGAGCAGCTGAACCACTGATTTGGGAAGCACCTGCCTGGCCCTGCAATGCAGCAGCTCTGGAGAATGCATAGGGAAGATAGAATCATAAACCGTATTGTGTTGAAAGGGACCTTTGAAGATCGTCCAGTCCAAAATCCCCTGCAGTAAGCAGGGACATTGTTACTACGTCAGGTTGCTCAGAGTTCCATCAAGCCTGACCATGAATATCTCCAGGGATAACCAGATGTAACCTTAGTTTTTGTGTGGTGTACCTGTAAAGTGCAAATGTTCAGAAAACATGGCACACTTAAAGCAAACGAATAGAGTCAGTAGCAGAAAATGAGGAGCAGACATAAAGACAAAGGCAGAAGGTTTATTTTGTGTATAAAGGTAGGAAAGTTATGTACACGTGCACAATGTAGTTGAGAATACAGAAGTATAAAGAGGAAAGGAGCAGCATTTCTGAAGTCAGGAGATTGTTCATAATGACAAGGCGTTAGGGGAAGGAAAGCACTCGATTACAGGTGTGTATTCAGTAAAGGAAAGAATGAAGTGATGCTCTCTTTGCTAAAATATTCTAGATTAATAAATTGCATATTGCTGTAAATCCATATAAAACCTGTATTTAATATTGATGTACACTCATATCAAATTTCTAGTACTGAAAAGAGAGAGTTTTGGAATCACTACACAGATTTATTCTTTGGTTTTCATATTATGCAGGTAGTCATAGTATGTCAGACATACTGTTATTACATGTATTGTTTTCTACATTAATACCAGGATTAAATTTTTGTTTGTTATAGTGTATCCTGTACTGTATATTCTATAAAGTACATAACAGTTTAATATACTTAAGTGGGAGCTGAACTAAACCCTGGAAGAAAAGCAACCACTAACCTTATTGTTATTTTTTTCAGTGTTGGTTTTTTTTTTAAATTTAAAAAAAATTGCTTTGAACAGCTTTGGTTAGTAGCATAATTTTTTTCAAAATTTCTTATTTCTTTGTTTTAGTTAGCATTTTGAAATAATATGATAATTTTCATTTCAAGTTATAAGTGTTTAAATTTTTCATTTCACTAATACTGAACAAAGTAACATTTTTAGCTATGATTAAGTGAAAGCTACAGTTTGGAAAAAAATTCCAACATAGTATCTTGTTTATTATTTTAAATTTCTCCATATGAAAGAAAAATTCACATTTTAGCTCAAAACAAGGTGAATGTTTGCATTTTGTTTTGTCTTTCTTTGATATTTTAAACCAGAATGCAAATATTTTACATAGAAGTATCAATTTAATTAAATAAAAATCTTTTCCTCTGACACGGTAGGTTTGATCACATTACTTTATCTGGAATAAAAAGCAATTTTCCAAAACTGTTTTTTCATTCAAAAAAAGCCAAACCTCAAAATGCAGTTTGGTTTTGGTTTGTTGTCTTTGCCTGTGTTATATAATTCAGAGCATTACACATGAATCCCAGTAAGAAAGATAGCTAAGCCCTACATCTGACAGAATATGCAGTTTCGTTTCTGACACTGCTGCATTGATTTCATCCCTTGTGCTGGAACATGCATTCCCATCTTGTGTTTATTGATTGCTTAGAAAGAGGAATGGATCCTTTAGCTGAATTATTTTTATTTTTTCAATAATATATTAACAAGAAAATTACCTCAATCACTTTTCTGGTATGATAAATACAGCTATGAAATTATCCTTGTGTGATACAATTATTATAAGTAAATATGTTGTGCTTAAGTTTTCATACTAACGCAAGTGCTTGACACAGGAATATGTGACATATCACAGGGATGAATCATGATTTTTTTTCCACAAATGTGCAAAAAATGTGTATGTTGTTTTTTCCCCCTGAAAATAGGACTACAGTTTTTAAGAACTTGAGTACTGTTGCAGTTATCCACTGAATGGTAATCAGAAAAAATAACAGACTTTGGAACATTTATGAAAGGTGGGAAATAAAAAAATTTAGGCTCGATCCTCAGGCAGTGACTTCTGCTCTATCCTGCCATGGCAAAACGAGAACCTTAACATCTCACTTATACACATTTTAAGGTGTCTTAATGCAACTGTAGAATTAAAAATGGGATTTGCTCACCATGGGCACTCCAAGTCCAGTCCACGGCAAGTTGGGTAGGACTGAAGAACCAGGGTCAGGTTTGAAGTGGGGGAAACTAATATCAGTGGGCTTAAACTTCTGCAAAAGCTCAGCTGTTCTCTCTGGAGTCCTAAAGACTCGTTAGTTTTCCTATAACTCTGCTATGTGCCATATCACTTAATACCAAAACACCACCTTATACACACTTCTTCTTTTGAATCATCACTCAAGGACACTAGTTAAATGACTAAGAGGAGTACAAAATCTGTACAAATATGATCATAAATGCCCAAAGAAATGGTTGCACCATTCATACATGGTTTTGCCTTAAGGAATCATTCAGAAAAGCAAAAACTCACTTTTCACTGCTGTTTTGATTTAACAATGTACTTCAATTGTGTCTACACTCTCAAAGGCAACAACACAGATATTTTGCTGTAATATCTTTTGCTAAACCTCCTGGTATTCATAGTTTTCAGGCCCTTTAGTTTCATTCTTTAAAGAATCGATGGATGATCAATCAACTGAATTACCTTGATTACTTCCTAAGAGGAAAGAAACCCATATTCTTGTCTGATGACGCTCATATCTATTGATGGATAACACTGATTTACTTAAAATTGTGGCAATCTTTGAATAAAAAAACAAATATATGATTTTAAAGTCTGATACACTTACTGGGCCTTTTTTAAAAGATGAATCATGATGAAGATTAAGACAGCTGTATTTTATCTCGGCATAATATATTGCAGGTGTACAGGCTACTGGAGCAGAGGTTCAGGATTAGTGATATCAGTGCAGCATTGCCACTGACTCAAATGGATGTGAGAGTGTCCTCAGAATGTTGCTGATGGCTAATTAAATTCTTTATCTAATTATCCAGAAATATCCTACATGTTTTCATATGTGAGACCTAACTGTCAAAGAAACAGCAATGAACATGGTATATGATGCAAAGATAGTGACCGTCTTTAAGACGTAATGGTAACATTAGTCTTACTGAAGCCAGTGTGTCTTTGTCGCTCATGGCAGTAGGGTTTGAATGCCACCATCCTATCTTTATCTATTGCTGTTGGTGTGTCCCACTGTTGCCCACTGGCAGTGTGTATGTGGTGGAATGCTCTGGTGGGGGTGGGATGGAACACTTTCTAAGATCTGCTAACACTTGTGCTAGAAGTAAGTGAAAGAACTAAACCTGATCCAAAGTGATTCATAGAAAACTGTTCAAAGAAATATAAAACCATTTTTGAAACTGATGTTAATATTGTTTTGCTAAGCAGTTTGGTCAAGGCATCTTCTGCTGCATTAAAATACAGAAGTTTAAAGACTGCTAATATTCTTCCTGTTCACCCCACTCGACTGCTGGATCATCATCCATTCGTAGAATGAGATAGGAGAGAAGCTGAAAAAGATTCTGCCACAACAGTAACGAAACAAAAAAGGAGAGGTCGCTTACATCTATCTCACAGCGGTCTCCGGCATAGTTCACGTCGCAGAGGCAGTGGAACTTGTTGAGCAGGTTCTGACAGAGGCCCCCATTCAGACACGGGTCAGAGCTGCACTCGTCGATGTCCTTTTCACACCTAGAGGAAAGACTGCAAATAGTGAGCATCTGAAATCAAAATTAAATGCATCGAACAGACACATTTTTAATTCAGAAGCTTTTGGTGGGAGAGGAGGGTGCCCTATTTGAAATCTCTGGTATATTTCCACACGAGTTTATGATGTATTAGCTACCTGATTAGCCACACTCAAATCTTCAACTTCCTGTATTATTTTCAAATAGATAATTAAGCTGGATATTTCATCTCTGTAATGCATTTCATGGTTAATTGTACTTAGCAATTCAAAATTGAAAGTTTGTGTAGGGTTTTAGAGCTAGATCTGGAGCAAGTCCTGCCAATGGCTCACTTAGACATTTTCATTTTTCTGGGAAGCTGAGGGCACATTTTTATTCTTGCTAGTCTGGATGTAAGTCAAACACACATATTTTTCCCTGCTTGAATGGTCCTGGGAATACTCACCTGCTTTATTTTCTCAATTTGAAATCTCCTATCCAGACTCTCTGCAATGGGCCCTGAAAATGGTAAGAATGGTGGAGCACAGAGCTTTACAAGCTTAGACATGTACCAGTGAATGTTTTTGAGTCAATTCTTATGATAAAGGAAATTTGGGTTCTCATAATTTCTGAAGGCAACCAATTGAACATTAATGAGGAATATGTGAGTTTGTCTGAAAATTAGTAAAGATTTGGAGATTTGCTGCTCTGACAAAGTTCCCTTCTAATTCCCTGCCCCTTTTTTCAAATAACGCTAATGGGTAATCCTAATTTTTCCAGATAAAAGTTCAGATTTACTCTTGAAGAAGAATGTGAGAATTATAATGAATTGCTTTGATCAATCATATTCGTAACCACACAGTAAATTTCAGTGTTACATCAGAGAAGAGCTGTCCTTCATATTAAACACTTTTAGCTGATTTTCTTTATTAATCTATAAAAAAGTTTCAGCAGTTTCCTTCAATGGTAAATTATATTCACATACTTCAAAAAATCTGACTTAAAGTATTAATCCAATGTATAAAAATTGTATAGCTATGAACTTATCTATGCAAAACAAACAAACAAAAAAGCCCCCAAAATCTTACAGAGAATTAGGCACCTGAATCCAACTGAGTTTCAGGAACACTTTAAAAGTGAACTCCCTTAGCTAATTTCAAAAATCCCAGCCTGAATTCAATGAAAAATTTGTTTTCAAGAGACAGCTGTGTCTCCTTTTATGAAGATTAATCTTTTCAGCTTTCCCTTTCCACGTATTACGTTGTTATTGTTTTTTGTTATCTTAAGTCAATTGATTGACATGGAAAGATACTATTTTCTCTATACTGTGCATCAATGGCTTTTTGAGGAATGAAATACTGTGTTAACAGAAAATGCCTGCTTTATCAATCATTAGATTTATCTATTAAGATAAATATACAAAGTTTGGGTTCTAATTTTTTTATTAGCTGATATATTTGTATTAGTTCTGAAAAAAAAAAGGTGAAGTTTTCTCATTTGGTGTACTAAGATCTGCAAGCATGGAAGTACTACAGGTGTGTGGTTTGGAAGCTTGGAGAAAAAGAGGACAAATAGTCAATTTTCAACACTGGGGAAGAATGCCTTGCTGTGATAATCAATTAAAGTGCAGTGTGCTTGGAACAAGGCTGCCGTTCAATATGAGAATCATGGGAACCATAAAATAGAGCTTATTGCCAGCCAGTGGGATGGATGTGAGGAGAGCTCGTTCCCAAAGCTGTAGTTAGCAGGTTGCCTGGCAGGGGAAGGAAAAAGGAAAACGTACTTTCCTTCTGCCTTGAAGTATCAAGAAGTATACACACCAAAGAAGTGTCTCAGAATATACTGTTTCTTTTTTATATTTCATTTTATTTGGCTTTTTCACCTTTTTTGAGTATTGTGAGGTGGTACAGAGACCTTCTGGCTCAGTTAAACAACACAATGCAGACGTGTCTGCCAGCTACACTGTGCATTGAGTGGGTGGAAATTTTAATTTCATCTGTCATTTATAGGTTATTGTTTTTGCAAAATCAGTGGGTTAATAAGTTTCTGAGAGAATGAAAACCTTTTGTTGAAAACTTTTGTGTGTTTGCAGAGCTGGCATAGCTTGGTCCTGTTGGAAATTACATATTATACTCTGGTATAATGCTGATTTCACTAAAAGCATTTGTGGTATTTCCTTTCTCGCTATCCAGAAAGGTTCCCTTACCTGTTCAGACTATATTATAACTGGAACAATATCTTCCTACATTTCTACAACACCTAATGCCCTGAGGCTGCCAGGCCTCCCTGCTCCAGAACTGTTTGCAGAACATTGGTAAATGTCAATTGAGACAATATGCTACAAGATACAAATTTGACTGTGAGGAAGATCCCTCTGTTTCAGACTAAACTACAACATGTAAAAAGTATTTCTTAACATCTTTTTAAAATAATAATTCAGTTTACATACTTCAGCATTTGGTAACAAAGTAACAAGCTGCAATACCACCAGGTACTTAATCTCATACAATCCGTGTGAAAGAATAGATTGCATATTCATAACACATTCATGTGAAAATGAAACAGCTTTGCATATTCATGTGTCAGTGTACTGTAGCTGATTTTTATGTGTGAGGAGGATTTGTGTGTTTACATGTCCCAATTGATGGCTTGCTCTATACAACATGAGCATGGAAGCCAAAACAAAGGCACATAGAAGTGTACAATGCTGTCTAAGAAACAATACCTTGCACTGGAGTTAATGGTGCTATATTAGATTGAATCTAGCTGCATAAATTTGTGATTTTTGTCTACGTAAAACTGCTATACTTTCAGACCCTCAAAGTTGCTCAAGCAAGGTACTGCTAAACTAAAACAACTGCTTTGTCTTTATTTCTGCAGGAGAGCAAAACCCCTCGGGGCCGTTACCCTTTGGGACCTTCTGGATCAGCTTTTGTAAGCATTGCTCCACAAAGCTCTGCTGGGCGAAGCATCTCACCGTTCTCCAGCAAATCCTGGCAGACACACACATGTCAACTCGCCACTGAGATCCGTGCAGTTGCCATAGTTGAAACATGTGAGGTTTCGCTCTTCATTTCCACAAACTGTGTATGGTAATCTTCTGTATCTAGGTAAGTCAGAAGGCAATGACAGTTATTTGCACTTTCCTTGATTATGTATGTCTTGTGCTCTCTCAGCTTTTCATTTGACTCTAGTCCGTGGTTTTAGTGGGAAATATTTACATCTGCCTTGCAAATTTGTTATTTGAATGCAGAATCTAGCACTGTTAGTCTCCAAATAGAGGAAGTGGAGCTGCTGCAGGCAGATACTACTCAATCCCAATGGAAAATTTGTTACATTTTACCAGTAAATGAACAGACAGTTTCAGGGGCTACACATACTTAGTGACTCCTTGGTTTCCTCTTCGAAAGGAAATCCCACATCTGTGTGCATTGACAGGCCTGGGGCTGGGGTACTTGGGGTACTCATGGTTAGTGGTAGACAGCAACTGAACTGAGGAGCAATGCTGTTACTAACTGGGGTATTGTCCAAAGGAAAGACAGCAGGAACTGAGGTATAAGACTCATAAAACATGTTTTGCTTAACTTTTTTAATTTGCTGAATTTGATTTTCCTTTCCCAAGTATTTCCTGGCAAGTTAATGATTTGTTTCTTAGTAAGACAAAAAAAAATATAAGACTACATTTTACCTACATTACTGACATGGCTCTACCCTAGACAGCTTAGCAGAAGAGTTCAAGAGAGAGAATTAGCATACAAGATTGGTTATATTTGGCCAATATAAGGCATCTTCAAATCTCAGGATATCTGCACCACTCAAAAAAAGGTCAACAAAAATTGATAATCGTGTAATGATAGCCTAAAAGACTGTGGTTAGGAAGCATGAAGACAACTGTCTGTTTGCATCCTTTGGGCTGCAGCAGACTGGGTTTGTTGGAGTCCTCTGGAAGGAGAAGAATTTTGCCTTCTCTGAGAGCAATGGGGTATGCTTAGAAGGGAGAAGTTTATGGTGTACAGAGAAGAGCAACTAAAGGAGCGAGGCCAGGGAACAGCCTGCAGCCCTTACAGAGCAGTGTTGTGAAAGAATAGGAAACAGGCATGTGAGGAGTCTCAGAAGTGATGGAGAGAGTGGGCTGTGTGGTATCTGCTGGCTTGAGAGAGCAAGCTTGGAGGAAAAGACTCACCTAGCAAAGATGCCGTGGGTGTGGAGAAAACCTCCTTTACAAGCCCTTATATTGATATTTTCTCTTACCCACCAACTGAATTTCTCTACTTATAGTTCTAGAATGCTATTACTCTAAAAAGTATAGTTTTAGAGATTCAAAACCCTTAAAATCTTATTTTTCTAAAAAAGATGTAACACATCTATCTCTGAGCTCTGGTGGACTTGTAATCTTGTCATCAGAGAGCTTGTAGGACCCAGGCTGGCAGCAAAGCTGGGCAGCAGAGCTGTGCCCTGTTCCCTGTCTCCTTGCCTCATCAGTCTCTGCCAGAGCTGCCAGCCCTCCACTGCCTCATCCCACATTTAACGGATCTGTACAGCTTTCTGTACTGCAGACTCTTTATATATTAATTCTGTAGCCATGATTAATATACAGGTAGATGCATAAAGTCTGTGTTTAAAATGGAGACATCAGTGATGTAATAATCCATCAGGCGAGACCTGACTAAATCATATCGATTTGTCTTGTTTATAGTACCTGCAAAATTTTCCGGTGAAGTTACCAGCACACAGGCAAGAATATCCATTAATCCCATCGACGCAAGTGGCTCCATTTGCACACTGGTGACTGTGGCAATTGTCTATGTCCTCTTCACAATTCGCTCCTGTGTAACCAGGTTCACAGCTGCACTCATAAGAGGAGATCCCATCAGTGCAGTTTCCATGAATGCAGGGGTTTGAAGAGCATTCATTGATGTTGACTTCGCAATAGGTGCCAGTCCATCCTTTGGGACATACGCAATGGTAGGAAGTATAGAAGTCTTCACATATCCCCTCATGCATACAGGGATCTGAGCTGCAGAAGTCTATCTGCAAACAGCCAGTAAGAGCAGGATTTGCAGATATTTTGAGAAATTGCTCCTCTTGAGGTTTTTTAGTAGGGATGTCAGCATTTTCAAAGTATGAGAGATAAACGCCACTGATTTCTATGGTGCTCATACATCCACGCAGGCCATCCAGACTGTCAAAAGCCTTGTCAGCCACATAGATGTCTGTCTCTTCTCTTAAAAAGTTGAGGCTTCCTGCAGCAGTTGTGCTGGTTGCAGTGTCTTTCTTGTTATCTATATCAATGTGCCATCTTGAGAACTGGGACAGGGGCTCTACCATAGAGATTATCACTTGATGCCATTTCCCATCACTCACAGGCAGTGAACTAGCAATGGTCAGTTTATAAAAGCTGTTGCCGCTTTGCAATTGAAAGAGTAATTTGGAGTTGTGAATACTGATGATAACAAACTCTGGCTCCTTCTCCGCATACAGCAGTATCACGTCAGTGTCCCTAGTTCGAAAGCCAAATATGATATTGGTGAGGTCTCTGCTGACTTTTCCGTTGCTTCTGTAAAATATCGCACTGCTTCGGCCACTAAACACTGCATTAGCAAGACCTGTGCAAAGACAATAATTGAGAAACCAGGCCAACTTTAAACCAATATTTGTGGAACAGTATCTCTTCAGTGCCTCATACTTCCTGTTATGTTAAGTCTTTTTGGGTTTGCTGAAAAACAATCAAATTCCACCAGTGTTGTGGTTATCCCTGTCCCTTATGGCTATAGAAATTACAGGGCAGTGCCAGCACCAGCTACACTGACATCAAAGTGCATTGCTTTGCATCATCTTAAGTTAAAATTCTAAAGATATAATTCTAAATTAGTGTTATTTCTCTTTTTTCCTCTTTAGACAAAAAGAAGGAGGTGATCATGATTTTATACAACTCAAACCTGAGGCTGAGAGGGTATTTCAAAAGAAGATATATGTTATTTTATGTTTGTTCTCTGAGTATTGGCAGCTAGTTACTCCCCATGACAGATCTGGACAGGGTGAACCTTTGTTTTAAACTACTCTTTTCTTATAAAATGCACTGAAGAGGTCTTGAAAAGTATTTGATTGAATCACAATTTGCTCTCACTGATGGAAACAGGGTGAATTTCATTGAAGTCAGTTGGCAAAAAGCCCCTTCAAAATCAATGTGAGAAGAGTTGTGCCTATGACGTTTAAAGCCACACTGGCACAGCCCTGCTGACAGCACTGAGCCTGTCCTGGCAAGGCCAGGAGGGCAGCGGAGCACTCAGGTTGTACTGCTGTGAGTGAAAACTGATGGGCAACGTTGTGGCAGTTTTATGGACATCTTCACAAAGCTATTTGACATTGTTCATTAGCATGGTTTCTACTAAAACGCACTAACTCACTGAGCTGTAAATTTGCATGTTCTGAGGTTAGGATTATAGACAGGGAGTAGAGAGTGGAAGGAAGGTCTTCTATTTGTACTTCAGATAAATCTAGCTTTGCAAGATCCTAGCACGGAGATAAGGTGGGCTCCTGAACTATCTCTAGGATCAGTAAATCTTGGTGAAAAGAGCCCCTGGGAGTCCCAGTAGTAAATTATTGATGGTATATCCTGATACTAAGGCAGCAGAAGTGCAACTGTGTTGCCTGGCTCAAATGTGGTGTCTTTCTCATAGGAAAAGTTTTCTCAGAAGAAATCATACTAAAAATGAAAATCAGAGCTTTTTAAAATTATTTCTGATTTTTTTAGAATGTCTCACAAAGCTGAGTTTTTGAAACTTGAAACGTAAAATAGTCCTGCAGAACTAAGTTCTGAGCACAGCAAGCCATCTGGATGTGCTTTTATTCTCAGTTGTGACACTGAGTATGCAGTTTTGTTGTTAATTGATGTTCCCCACATCATGTTCCTGTATTGGCTTTTTTTTTGCTTTGTTGTTTTTTGTGTTTGGTTTGGTTTTTTTCCCCTCCCCTTAGCTTAAACTGGTGTCCAGAGTATAAAACACCAGGCTGGTGGAGAACTTACTGGCCAGTAAAACTCTTCTGTTTTGAACATACGTTGATGTCGTAGTTATTCACTCACACCCCTGCTCTGCCCACACGTACTCCTCAATACGTTGGCAAAATTGGTGAATGTAGACCTGATGCAAGAAATTCACAGTCCTTGAGGCAGGCAGTCATGTTTCACTGTGCGTTGCATTGTGCCTAAAACAACTGGAGTTCAACTCAGGTGGCTGGTACAAACCGCACAGTTATTGCATATACTAACCTGCTTTAGACTGGCTGGTCAAAGTCTAGGGGAATCGGTGGAATGTTCACCTACAAAGAAGGCTATGCTGTAGCTAAGCGTACAACTAAACCATACAGGTCTGCAGTGCAGTAATTTTTTAACATCTCTTAGGGAAACTCCCTAGTATTGCCACATAAACCAGCACAGAAATCTAGAGGTGATCTAACAACATAAATGACCCTCAGTTTAGCAAAAGGAAACAGTTCAGATACTCCCTCACCTCTCTGACACTTCTCTGACTGTGTGTTTATATTCTACTGTAACATGCAATAGCAAAGTTTATGAGTGATGTATTTTGATGTTATCATTACAGACATCTATTAGAGAAGGTGCAATTATTTTAATCTTGGCTATATATTTTAACAAGTTCTGCAGTACTGATTCTAACAATCTCAACAAAAATAGCATCATATTGGTCTGTCAGCAGATTGTCTATGATAGAAATCTTTTGTTGACCAACCATTCCTAAGAGTCAGCCGTTCTAACAGCTTCCATCAGACTGTGTGTCTATTTATCTTCCTTCACAGCATCGTTAGGGCTTTCTTTGAGAGCAAAATGAAAAAATATTGCTTCAAAATCCTTACTTGCTTTTTAAATTCCACTCCAGGATGGGAAGGAGAAGAAAAGCAGAGAAGGAGAGAGATATGTGGGGTGGCTAATGTTCTTAAGACAGCTAATGGTCATCACTTTTCAAACTAATAGATTGCTTGGCATGCAGGTGCTTTACAAAGATACTGATTAAATAACTGCACTGCCTGCTGGTATTAAGGTGACTTTTTTCAAAGATATTTAGCATTTAAGACAATCAAATGATGTCATGTTAGCTTTTGAGTCATGTTGAGTCTTTTGAGGAGGGAGAGCATCCTAGGGTTAATCCAACTCTGGGTATCTTTGCAGGGGAAGTGCCAGGGTATGCTCACACTCTGACAAGTTACTGATCTTTTTGTACAACCTCAACAAGTTGTGTTAAATAAGTCAAAAGCAAAGGTCCTGTAAATATTGGTGTCTGTGACAGGGGGTCTTGTTGGCAATTTCTGGGATTGGTAGGGCAGGCTCTTCCCATTAATGTTACTTACAATTAACATTATTATTTTAATACAGCAATAACATTTGAATGAACTTTAAAGGCAGTGAATATTGAGTTTTAAGGAAATGCTGATGGAAATATCTATTGTTTCTAATCTCCAAAGATGATGGGAATAACTGAAATGTACCTACATTCAAATCCTTCGTGCACCAGCTGGCATTGTGCTTCATGAGGACAGGGTCCAAGCTCACACCACTTAACTTCCTCACATGCCTTCCCCGCTGTGTTAGGGGGGCACGTGCAAGTGAAGTCATCCCAGATTGAATAGCATACACCACCGTTGTGGCAAGGAGTTGACTATGGGGAAAGAGAATAGACAACCTGAGTGTGGATAAAGCTGGTGGACTCCCAGCTCTAAGGATGCGGGTCTGTTTGCCAAAAAGGAGAATTATGGTTTTGAATGGAAAGTGATAAAAGACTAGTACTATGACAGCAAAGCATGTTCAATAATTGGTGAAAAACAGTATTTCAACCTTAAAATATTTTCATTCTTCCCTATGCAAATACATTTTGCTGCTGATATTGATCATATGCAGCATAACTTAACAAAATCTGCTCTTTCTAGCATTTTTACAAATTTTCTGAGATGTCATCATCATCAAATAACATATTAAAAGAAATTCCCCATTATAAACATGTGACGATGCTCTGAAAAATGCCATTCTTACCTTGCAGAGGTTATCACCAGTGCAGCCTTGGGTGACATTGATCAGAGTTGGGTTGATAAGAGAATTCAGTGTAGTGGTGATGGGGAAGAATTCCAGCAGCTGGTTATTCACTCTTACATCTTGGATGCAGCCTTTGAAATACCTGCCATTTCTATCAGTTTCTTTGTTATCTGGTAGGCCTCCAATGTAAAGAATATCTGTACTTTGGATGGTTAGTACTGGAGTAGAAATAAAGCCTAGGTATTGAGATGACTGGAACAATTCCATCTTATTTGGTTCTATTTTTAATGTTATTAAGTAAAAGTTTCCATCATTCATGGAGTGTTTCCCTAATAACTTCATGGAATTTAGAGCTAACATTGTGAGTTTCCCATCTTCCAAGTAGACTCTCATGTAGAGATAAGTACTGTTTCTCAAAGCCAGTAATAAGCCAGAAGGTTTGCGTGTTCGGAAAAACATTGATATGTTCAAATGTTCATTCTGAGTGACATCAACAGAAAAAGCAGCATAGCCTGAGGAGTCCTCAGATCCAAACCGGCCTGGAATATACTCTTGAGGTTCGATACAAAGGAAAAGATTAAAAAAAAAAGAAGAAAAAAAAAGAGAAAAAGGGAGAAAAATAAAATAGTTAGGGTAAATGACAAGGGAGCCTATGCAATGATGAAATAGCTACTTCTGGTAATATTTACGTATGGTAGTAAGATGTGCTGGTATTTATGGATGAAGACTTGATCCAGCTGTAAATAGCTTCTATTTCAAAATTCCTGTTGGCTTCTATGGCTGTAGCAATAAGCCCCAGTACAGGACCAGATGTTATATTATTGGGCATATTTTTCCCCTTTATTATTCTCTGTGTAATGCTGTGTTTTCAAATGGTTAAACAAGGACAGATTTCTATGGTTTCCTGGATTGGTCCTCAGAAAGATAATTTTGAAAAGAATCTCGGTTCTTTGATCCTCTGATGACCACAGGAGTTAATGTAATTCTGGAACTCTGTGATATTTTTTGCACTGATTCCAGTTGTGGAAATAGCCAAAAGCTTCTCAGCAAACTCTCTTGTGTAAAACCTTCAAATAGGGCACCTATGTGGAGCTGCAAGGGCTCCCCAGATCTCTGACAGACTTTTCTGCCTATAATGCTATGGTGTCATGGGGTAAAAATTATCCAGGACTGAGTAAGCCCATTTTTTTTAATATTTTTATATTTGTGTGTGTGTGTGTGTGTGTGTGTGTGTGTGTGCTTATCAATTAAAACGATTAAACCAAAACCATCTGTCTGTCTCCCTTACTCTTTGTTTTCAGTAATGATTTTCAGACTTGCAAGGATACGAAATATGTAGCCCAAATTGTATTTTATTCTGATGAATCATCTCATTAGAGCACAACAAAGTGTTTCTATTTTTACATTATAAGTTTCGTGATCTTGTCCTCAATATTATAGACTTCCTGCCTAAACACTTTCAAGAGCTATTTTTAATAAATCAAATTCATAGAAAGAATAAACCAAGCTTTAAAAAAAATGCTTACATAGCTAAGAAGTCAGTCCTCTTTTGTGCAGTAAAACTCTTAGAGTGAGACATCATAGGCCAAGCTTCTGCCTGCAGCACCACTTTTTTATAACTACATTAAAAAACCCAATGAAAATAGGGGACTAACTGTGAAGCCCTGACAGATCCTTAATAACCACACTGCACTACTATGTGGCACAGTAATATTATTTAGCAACAGGAATAAATCCCTTGCTTGTTCCTAAACAAACAATTTCATAAATAAATTAAATGTGAAATCTTTTAATTCTATGAATAAGATCACCTATACATCTACATCTGCTTTTTGAAACTCTGGCATGTAGAAATAAATATTTGTTGAAATTGGTGTTTTGAGGCTTTAAATCTCTTTAGATTATATCTTCTCTTTAAGGTGGTACTAGAGACTGAGACACTTTTCCTTGTGGGTAAAAAGACAATTTCTGCTGGAATGAGGATTACACATTCACATTATTAGAAGAAAGCATTAATCTTTAGAAAGGTACTTCAGGTTCACAATTACTTTGTTTTATTTCTGTCTATTTATAAATATACATATATATATCATCAACCTGATCTTCTGTTTGATATGGTGGCTAGCATCACCTTAGTCAATATTAACCTCTTGGGTCACAACATCTGGATGTTGATCAAAATGAGTCAACATCTGTTTGTTATTTTGTATATGTAGAGAAAATATTGGCTCTTGTCAATTAAATACTTGGCAGCAACTTTTCTACAAAAAGACACTAGCATTTCTTATGTTATCTTTTACCACAAGTCTCCCCCACAATGCATTTTAAGAAACTTGCCACAGTCTTTTAAATATGGCATATATCTAGAACCTATGTATCAAAATGGCATGGTGCCATGAATTGCAAGGAATATTGTGA
>NW_010181175.1:21247-75800 GCF_000695765.1 Mesitornis unicolor
AGAAAAGCAGCCTGCCTTCTAACCATTCTCAACAGTACTAATGCCAGTATAAACCTCTCCTGGCCCTGACTGGTTTTAATTTTGCTTCATATAAGGAGGCAAACATATTTACCAGATGTTGTCCTATGCTCCAAAGTTGCTTTCCAAAACTTTGGATAAATTACAGCTAGACTTCAAAGAAGTCTGTTACAATTACCTCTCAGACTTTGTCATTTTGCAATAAAAAAAAAACTCTTGAAAAGTATTGATAACTATTAAGCATAGCATACAAAATGAAATCGTACTTAAAGATTTTGAAATTTATTTCAAGCTACAGCTTGATAATACATTCAATAAGTCCCTGGGGCCAGTCGCTCAGCTGATGTAAATCAATATAGCTTCACTGGCAGCAGTGCAGCCACACCAGTTTACACCAGTTCAAGATCTGTCCATTCCGATTTGACCATGGCTCTGCTGTTGCACTTCATTTTTTTCAGACCACTTGGCAAATATAGATACATATATAAAAATATATTTATGTATGTATATGTGTATGTATGAATTTCTTCTGAACGTTGCTATGATTGACCATGTGTGGATGGTTAGTAAGGGGGTAGAGAAGGAAGCAGAGGCAAGGGCGCTGCATGGAAGACAGTCCTGTACATTTGTCTGAAACAAAACTTCTTGTTTGAAATCCCTAAAACTTTTGCTGAGGAAAGATTGCTGAGTTCACCCCAAAGTGTTCCTGAGGGGTGCTGTATTTACAACTCTAGCAGGTCACATGCACCAGATGCAGCATAGCAGGGAGGTGGGCAGGGACCTCCTGTTGTCCTTCCACTTTGCTGTAGCCTGCACTTGGAAAGATAATTTGTAGCAGGGAAAGTGCTACAGGCAGATGTAGCTTTTTCCTGCTTTTTACTGCCAAAGAGGCCATTTGCTGAGATGGACTCTTTTTCTTTGCTAAGACATGGATGCTTCCCTCTTGTCACCAGGCAGCTCTCTGGTAATGGCCATCTTCATTATCAAGTGTTCAAAGCTGCCCTGGGACTAGCTGAGACATGAATGGACCCTGCTTCCAGCCTCTGAAGCCCTGCCTTCTCCTTGGGGTGATCAGATTAAGTTATTAGTATGGTCTCATTCATTTTTAAAAACTGGAATCTGTCTCTTTTTAACTTGCAGTATTTTTCTTGCCTTTCATTGCCTTAAATGAGTTTCTTTATAAAAGCCTAGAGAGCTCGAGGATGAAATTTTCAAAGAATGCTTTGAAAGTACAACTTAAACTTCAAGTGACTTGGTTGCTTTCTAAATTTTACTTGGGGTGCATAACCTCCAGTGAACTACAGATTTCCAGAGTTTATGGAGTGCTAAGAGCACTAAGATGATTTAAAAACTTGATGAGTGGAATCCACCAGTTTAGTCTGACTTTTTCTGTCAGGCTGAAAAGCTGCCTTCCTGGGAAAGTAACTAGAAAATAATGAAGGCGTGCTCCTACTATTCTCTTGTGCTTACTTACTGGTTGACATTAAGCTCCAGAAATCCAGAAAACAGGATTGTTCATGATCATGTTTTCAGCAGCCACTTAAAACAGGTATGCCAACAGCGTTCTCTCACCTGTTGCGCAGCTTGGTCCTGTGTACGGCCGGTAGCAATCGCAGTGGTAGCTCAGCCACAGGTTGGTGCAGCGTCCCCTGTTCTGACAAGGGTGGGTTTCACACCAGTCCTTTTTAGTACATCCTGTCCTGACATTTAAAGATGATTCAGGTGATACATTCTTGGGTGTAATAACATTCAAGTCTATTTCAATGTCCTGAAGACAGCCTACAAATGAAGGTGCAGAATGTATATTATAGATGCTAAGTAGAGAGTTGCCACCAATGTTCCCCACTGGTAAGCCGCCCAAAAACGTGCTCTGAAATGCAAGCATCACGTGATCATTATCTATCACAGCAGACGTTTTATTGAGACATGATTCTACACAAGAGCTGTCAAGCAAATTAAGAGTAACAGCTCTTGCCAAGGTTACCTCCACTGAATGCCATTCTCCATCACTGACATTATGTGAAATATGCAAAAGAGCCTGTGGCTGGTTATTGACTTGCACGGATAAGTGTAAGTAGCCGTTCAGTAACTCCAGCTTCGCAAATGTGCTTTTCTCCCCTCGGAAAAACAGAAAAGCTGTAGGTTGCACAGTCTGAAATCTCAGGTTTATATTATAGAAAAAGTCCTTTTTAGGGGTGATGGGATTCTTCAACAAAAGGAAACTGTTTCCTGGAAAAGAAAACGTGGTTACGATTTCACAGTGTATTCCAGTATACCCAGGTGAACATATGCAGCTGAATCCATGTTGGCCATTTTTTAAATGTGGGATACATATTCCATTGTTTTGACATTGCTGATCAGTACAGCCATGGAGGACTTCTGTACAGTTCCAGCCACCGTAATAGATCCCTTCTTTGTCTGCAGGTGGGCAATGGCAAGTGTAATTCCCAGGAAAATTCTCACAGATTCCACCATTTTGGCAAGGGTTTGTGTAACATTCATTGATGTCTTCATCACAGTGAGTACCTGAAGAATAGAGCAGGAATTAGACATTCTGGACTGGATAACTGGAGCCCAAAATGACATTTTTAATAACTTGTGTTTTATTAAGTTCTCTTTAATTAGAGGTGAATGGCTTGATAAATAAATGCTTGATTCACAATTCTAAAATATTTGAAGTATAAAAATACCACTCACATGCCATGGTTTTCTTGTGCAAAGTGGTATTACAAACACCTTAGCAATAATCACGATTTGGAGAAAAGAACCAAACAAAATGACAATTTTGATATGGATAATGTGATGAAATTGAGATAAATATCACCTCCAAAAGCTGTGATCAAGTAATTGTTTCTCACCTATTCTGTGGTATTAATCTAGAGGGCTTTGAGAGGAACTGAATAATTTATGACATATAAAAAGCCAATAATTGTTGTTTAATTCATTTTCATAATACGGTATGTTGATGAGCTGAAGTATAATCTGCTGGTCTTTCTTTCTCTTTCACAGCCATGCAAACAGGAGAAGAATTATTGACTATTCCTGGTCCCATATGAAACATCTTGAAGCAACAATCTTCAAGTGATAGCCACAGAACTTATAAGTACTATATGACAGAGTGGGGCAGACTGACAAGTGGGTGAACATCCCTGCAAAATGTATGTACAGTGAGCTGGCTATCTGAAGAATGACATTCAGAGTAATCAGGGAGCTGCACAGAGTGACAAGAAGAAATCCAAAGAAGAGTTGAGTGGGCAGTTGCCACATTTCATGATTAGGTGTGTGCTGTAGTTATTCACAAATGAACAATGGATCTCAATTCTTTCAAAACCAAGGCAGCAGTGGCTTCTTGTTTGTCAGCCATGGGCTCACACTGTGAGGTCTCCTTCATGTGGGACCTGAGGATCTGAGAGAAGCTGTTGGAGGGGTTTGAACCTGTATGTCCTAGCAGAGTACTCCTGGTATGTGTATCTACAGTGGAACTTTCTTTCTCTCTCCTTTATACAAAATATAAAGCAAGAAAAAAAATGAAAGGAATATTTTCTCAAATGTTTGGAGCTTCATTTCTGTAGATAGGCAATACAGGCTCATGTTTCCCCTTCTTCCATATAGAATCATATAATGCCTTGCTTTTGGTATATTGGCTAAAAGGAGAGCTCCTTATCTTAACTTCACTGTAATTTGATAGATGTGACCTAAGTATGTCTGCTGGATCAGACTTCACAAAGAAAAACAAATCTGTTCCTCTTGTAAAACTAATCAATTTATCCCTTTCCACTGTTGTTCACCTATAAAGTGGTAATTACGGTAAATTCTCCCTTGAGCAATCAAGTGACTGATATGTACGCAATGGATCAGGGAAAATCTGTTTCTTATCTCCCTTGGAAGCAGTCAAAATATCAAAACACTTTTTTGAAAACTTATGCTAAGTGCAACTCCTAATATTTCCACTTTCCTTCATAGTTATTCTAGAGAAAAATAAGAAATACTTTTCAGTTAGTTTTCAAACTACTATTAACAGCATAAAGTAGTTAATAGACATAATTATGCCAGTCCCCACAGCAAAACTGGTGCCTGTAAATTAGGTAATGATGTATGCTGAGACTCATGGAGTTGCAGCTAGGTACCAGGCACCACACTTAGCTTTACATACAAATTTGCATAAAGCTTTATTTTTACAGCAAAATGCAGCCATTTTTTAATGGAAAATTACAGAGCAGCATTCAGCCACAATGAATTGCTTCAAATAGCAGTAGATGAATGTAGTCACTCAAGCTAATTCCTTGCCTGTCCATTTTATTCAATCACAGTTGTAACTAGACCCATCTCCGTGAGTGATGTTACAGGAGAGCCAGAAGAGAACTGAGAATCAGTTGAGATTTGTTTTACAGATTAGACAGAGTGAAGTGGTCATAGCATTTATATAAAAGGCCCTCTGAGCAGCAATCCTCCTTACTCATCAGTCTTCAACTATACTATATGGTTTCCACTTAAAGCTTCAGATGATGAAACACAACTAGTGCTATCTCCCTGGTCTGGCAGTGGGGTTTTACGACAGCAGCTTCTCTCTGTTTTCTACCCAGGCTTATATATATTCCAACATGAGATGTCTATGTATACCTTAATGTGTAATGACATCTGGCAGAAATATGACTCATTGGGACTGACTTTCTCAAAGTGAAGTGCATTTCCCAAACCATTACTGACTGGGGGCCAGAATGATGCCTGCTTTCCCCAGTTTGTGGCAATTTCTGTATTAACAACTTGTCCTGCTTTTACTACTCCTGTGTATGAAAAGTAAAGTTACCATGGACTGTTTCCTCTTTTGGTCAATGTTTTAGTACATCTCCTGCCTGGCATTGCTCCCTTTCCTGCTTTGACATTGGGTACAATGTGACAAACTGGTCTTGTATACAACCGTTTATTACTGCATAATACAACATTGGTGTCAGAGTGTGCTGAGTGGTCAGAGTGTGCTTAAGGTTTTATAGACTTGGAGCCCCTGTAAAACCTTGTGTAGAAAAATTCACCACAGGGCATGGTTAGATACTTCATTGATGAATTTTCACTAACATGTGATGACTCTGTGTATATTTACTATCCCATGGCAGCTGCCAGGCATTCCCTTTGCCTTCTAGCTTGTCTGAGTCACACCTTGCAATAGGGACTTTGGAAAGGATGAAACAGATGCAAGAACTGAACCCAAATTTACAATAATGTTTAGGGTCTGTGTTGTGCTCTACTGCATCAAATTAGATGTAAAATTAATGAAATAATTTCATGAGAATGATGAACTTTTTTGGAAATAGTATATTCTACCTTTAAGTTTAGATAACACATTTGATACCAAAAGCATCAGTGTCTAACAAAGAAATAAATTTCGTTTCATAAGGAGGCACACATCTTGTTAGTGTACTCACCTACAGAAAATTAATATCATCAGTTACTAAATGCAAAATTACTATCACAGAGCCACTTAAATATGTGTAATTTCATAAGCATTTCAGTGTCTGAATACAGTGCTTATCTTTCTAAGTAATATGTTGCAAAATAATTATTTTGCAGGGTGGTGTGTGTGTATATACATATACACGTATGCACTTACATATATATATATATGCTTAGTATTTTGAAATAAGGTTAGCACAAACATAAATATAGGTCACACCAAAAGACAATTAATAAATCTTTTTTTCATATCAGGAATAAATAAATCAGCTGTTCTCAAAAGCAATGCTGATATTGCTTGTTATCTGCCATTTGCTGTAAAAGCAAAGACCTCTGTCACTCAAGATAAAAGCACTCTAGATAAAAGGATTAGTCAATATTTATAGAACTATATAAGCTGTTCGAATAGCTCAGGTTGGAGGAGAAGTTTAGCATGTAAAAAATGTACTCTTAAAAGATGTAAGACATACCAAAAGCAAGTGCAAGGGGAACTATTATTTTCTTTTCAATGGTTACGTGCATTAGATTAGTTAAATGTATTTGTGTTTTTAAAATAAAAAGTAAAGTAAAATCATTCAGCATTTTCTCTTCTAAATATATTACACTTCTACCTAAAATTTCAGACAGTGTCAATATTTTTATCATATTTTTATAGATAACTATTACTTTTTCCTCCTGTGAAATTTTATTCAAAACAGAGATGAAACAGCTCCTTTGAGTCAGTATGATAACATCACTTGTATCTGTCTCCTTTTTTCACTTACACATTATTACTATAGGGGAGCTATTTTCTGTTAACCTCTTAATTAAACTATCTGTTTCAAATTTAGCAGCAAAGGTTTCCGGCAGGAGCAGGATGACAAAAGCAATTATTCAAGAGTAATTTTGCTGAACACCACTAATTTTCATTTTGATTAAAAAATTATAAAAGTATTATCCAAGTTACACTTTTGATACACACCTTTAGTTAGACATCTGTTTACAACCTTCTGCCTCTCCAGTTCTTTGACACTGTATAAATATCAAGCAAGTACAAGCAAGCAGTCTGAATAGACACTACATATTCAATACAATCTAAGTGCACATAAAATTTCACAAGAAGAAAATACTTACCTGTAAACATGGTCATTAAAATTATGTAAACCTGTATCCTAGTGGCAACCATCTTTTTCTGAAGAAAAAGATAGTTTAGCACTTGAGCAGTCCACAGAGTAAGTATCTGTACCATTTAAAACAGTTCTTAGTATCAAGGCTTCCTTACCAGGATTAGCTTGCTCCACTTCTGTACCTGCTGATGTAGTCTGATGGTGTATTTTGCCCAAGCCAGATCAACATGGCTTAAAGTAAGACTCATTAAACTGCTTACGCAATAGATATGTATTCTACTTCAATCCTTTTTCACCATGTTCTGTCCAAATGTGCTCACACTAAATTTTGATTATGTTTCACAGAACAGCATATTTTTGGAATCTCTTAAAAACTGATTTGTCACTTTTTATTGTTTTACAAGGTATTGTTTTTTAAGACCATATATTCTTTCATTTTCAAGAGGTTTGTTAACCCAGATCAACTTTTTCACACTGTCATTCAGAGAATTTTTACATCTCAATAAGCAGATGGAAAAGAACTAAAATTGTATCTAATTTCTTTATTTTATAAAGTATTTTTATTTTATTGGCTTTCATTGTACTACTTACTGGAAATTTACATCTGTAGATTTTTGAGTGTGCTAAAGACAGGAAAAATAATTTACTAAAACACTTTCTTTCTTCAGCTCTTGAACAAGGCATTTTGATTCAGACCTAATTTAATGAAAGGAAAATAGAGGTCAGGAAATTGAACTACTTATTTCTGCGATAATTCAAGCAGCAGACTTTTTTTTTGTTTTCTTTATACTTTATTTACATGATTAATTGCTAAAAATATTGCTAGAGCAATATCTCTTTCTGTAATTAGTGAAATAATTATAGAGCAAGATAATCTTTCCCTGGGTTGGTGTAACTCATCTGACTGGTATATGAGAAACTGTGGATTCAGATCTCATTTTCTCATTCAGTTTCTCATTTTTAAACTTCAACAATGGCTTCTGAAGTTTCTCTCAGCCTGTGCCCAAGAAAGTGTTGATTTTTGGCAAAAGTGTTTTTCAATTCCATCTCCCTCAACTCATTTATTCATTAATGAGGAAATCCCTGACCTTGTGTCAGCATTGTTTCTAAGTACACCAAAAGACTCGTATGCAGGATACAATTTTGGATTCCTTTAATCTACAGTTCACAATTTCTTTTATGGTAGTGCTCAGAGAACTGCTTCTATTTCCAGACTCTGGTATAGGTATTGATTGATTTTTCCTATAATAAATTCAAATACTGTGGGGTACGAATATAATCCAGACTCTTTGAAAGGTAAGTAAGGAAGCTGTAAACAAAGTGAAGTTCATGTTAATAAATTAGTATACATGTACTTCATTAGTAGTGCTTATCACTTGTCTCATGCTACAGCTTGAAGTTTAATATGCCTTTTTATTTTAAAAATAACAAAAAAAAGTTGGACGTTCTTGGTAATTGTCAGTCCTGACACTGACAAGTGTTCTAAGGTAAGATTATGAACATACACACTATCAAGTCAGGATAGGCATACACTATTACAGCTCAGTGAAAGCACAGAGTTGATGGCACTCTGAGACACAGGAACTTCATACCAGGATATTTAGCAGACTGCCTGAAGCCATGTCAGAATCACCAGTGGGTGTTTTGAACAAACCTGACAAGTACAAGTGGGTTACAGAAGGTGGTAGTTACTCTAATTACAGTAAGGGTTTGATATTGTCTTTAATAACATTTTCATGTACAAACCAAGGGGAAATATTTATGAGAAACCACCATAAAGTGGGTATAAAACTTGTGTAATCCTGACCAGAAAGTAGTTGCCAGAGGTTCCTTCCCTGTCAAACTGGGAGGCTCTATTGAGTATGGTTTGAGATTGTCCTGGGTTTGTTCTGGTCATAAAAGATATAATAAAAGACATGGATGATGGTATAGAAAGTTTGCTTATTAAGTTGCCTGATAAAGCAGGGTTAAGTGAAACTTCTGAGTGTGTTAAAGACAAAATTACCTTTATAGGTGAAGATAAGAAAGTGAAGAAATGGTCTGAAAGATATTGGATTCCATTCTGGAAGGACTGGGTCATTTTCTATAGTCTCAGGCCACAATAACCAGCAATCAGGTGGGGAACAACAGTTTCAGTTTACCAAGCCTCGGTCCTGTCTTAGTGGAAATACTGAGTCCACTTTTAGTTCTGCACTGATTTGGATCAATTGGGAAGAATTCAGAGGAGAGCAATGAGAATAATCACAGGTCTAGAAAACATGAGTTGTGAGGAGAGACTAAAAATTAGGGCTGTTCAGTCGAAAGACAAGCAGAGGAAACTGGACACAGTAACAGTCTGTCAGTACTAAAAAGAAAGCACACTGTTCCCTGAGAACATAGTAAACAAGTGAAGAAATTACGGGTTTGACCTGCACCACGGAAGATCCAAGTCACACTTTTGGAAAATACTTCTAATGATAATAAGGCAACAAACCCTTGGCATAAGGTATCTAATTGGAGGCCAAAGGTCTATTTTGGATCCTTAAAAATAGGTTAGAGACAAAAGTGCAGTGTGACATGAGTCAGCTGATCCTATCTTAGACACATAGGTAGTCCAAATGGTACCTGCATGTCTGTCCCTTCAAAGTCTATTTTTTCCGTATTTCTCTTACTTCCTTGAATACAATAATTTCCAGCAACTGAGCTGCAGATGTATCAAACTGTATAAAATGCAAGTGGGAGAAACTCAACCTTAGAGAAACTCAAATTGTTGCATACCCTTTAGAATATGTTTTATGGAAGACAAAGAGTTTGCAATAATGCTTCCTCCGCCCATAATTTACAGTTTTGGAAATGTCTGTTACAAAATTCTATCTCAGGCAGAAACAACTTTTTTCAAGGGACTCGTTAATCTTGAGGCCAGCAGAAAGATCTGGCAGAGCATATATTCTTCAGGGTTCCAGGTCTTAGCAGACAATCATGAAAATCCTATCTTTGTCACATCTGTGCTGATAATTGCAAAGAGATAATTGCTCTTTGCTGGAAGGAGGAAATGCACATTCATGAGTGAGTAAGCGCAAAGAAATAAATTGACCATCTCTATGCCATCGTAATTAAAACTTATGCTTCTGGGCATAAACCTCATTGTCATGGAGGTCAGAAAGGAGGTTTTACTCTCATGTACACCAGTGTAGAGCGAGTAAGGGCTATTTAAATGGATTTTTTTCCTCATATTTTTCTTCAGTAAAGACCTGGCTTATACTGCATATTGAACTGAATGTGACCAGTGATCTGATCTAGCACAGCAATTTTTTGTTGCTGTCTTAGCAGCAAAAGCTCATGTAAAATGAGGGACAGAATACAGGACAGAGATGGAGCACATGGAAAATTGGATACTTTAAAAGAGTAGGATAATAAGCATTTGCTAACATTGGGCTAATTTGCACATGATACCTTTCATACAGAACTCTAATTCTGTGAAGTCGTAAGACCTTGCTAGTTATTCCTTTGTTGCAGACAAATTTGCTATTCTGCTATTTTTCCTCTTGCCATTTGAAATGTACATATAAAGTTAATACTGGCTAGGAAAAAAAATAAAACAGAAATAGAGTTGAGTGACTTGGCTTAATCATTAAATATGTCACTCTAGCTGAGGGATATGGAATTCATAATGTGCTACATTCAGAATGGCACACTGTAACTCAATCTTTTTAAATGTTGCTGGCCCGAAGCTGCTTAGACTAGTTTGAATTTTCAGTAAAAATGGATTTTTTTAAGTAGTAAAAACCTCCAGTCCCTTAATCTCTTCAATCATTAAACGTTTTCTGAGAGCAAGAGCACTTGGAAATGTTTTTCCATTTGTTTCACATGTTTTGTCACACCTAAAATAGTTTTCATTTGAAAAAAAAAAAAGAAAAAAGAAAATCATGTACATGCTGTAGGTGATTAGTTGTTTAGTGAGATCTGGCGTTTTATTTTATTTTATAAATATTGGAAACAGCCGACTAAGTTAAGCATTGGCTTCAGCTTCCGGGTAGATCAGCCAGCCTTTTCATGAGCCTCTCTGCAGCCCATGAGCGCTCCTGAGGCAAAGCCGTGCGAGTGGCGCAGCCAGAGGTCAGACACACAGCGCCTGTGAATGGCAAGGGGCCATGTCCTAGAAGGGCAGCATGGTGAAACTGTTGCTTGTAGCCTACACCTTCGTCCTATATTTCGATTAACACAGCCAGCCATGTGGATCCAATCGTAGGATTAGGGTCTGAATCTGGGGTAAAGAAAAACTTGGTGAAGAAATATGTCCCTGCGTGGCACTCATTTTCCTTTCATTTCCCTACTTCTAGAGTCAGATTTATATATTGGTAAAAGAGGCAGCTGCTGTTGCATTTGACTGATGGTGGTAAGAAAGAAAATCAAATGGTGGCAGCCCAGTTTTCCCAGGCAGTATCCTCCTTGAGTTACCTGGCTGCACTAATGTGTCTGTAGCTATGGCCACGTTGTTGATATGAGCAAGGAAGGGTCCATGAGAGGAAGGAGATCCCAGTTACAGGGTGTGACAGGTTAAACCAGAGAAAGGTGATTTATGAAGGTCATTTATAATTAATGACATATTAAGAAATAAGAAAAAACAGCAGGTAAGATTTTGGGGATTAAACAGATGAAAAAGTAGAGAAAATTGAGAATTTGAAAAAGGAAATAGAAATATAGGAGTCACTGGTACCCCCAAAGGTACTTATGTTGGCACCTGAGACAATGTTCTTGTTAGATACAGAGGCATTTATGGACAGTAAGGGGAGTGAGTGTGTATGTGTACAACCATTAATCTATATAGGAAATGTGAGGGATGCTTAGAAAGGCTGCAGTTCAGAGGTAAGGTCTAAGCTAAAATTGAGAGAGGAGAAAGGAGACCACAGGAGCAATGCCAAGGACAAAAGACTGGAAAAAAACTAAAACAAAACAACACCAGTCATAGATTTTCCTGTAATTAGATGAAGATAGTCACGTGCAAGGGAGTAGAGAAGTCAGTTCAGAAAATATAGAGAATTAAGAAATAATCACATAAAAATTTATATTGAAAGGGACTCTCAAAGGTTATCATCTGGTCCAATGCTCCACTTAGAGGGTCAGGACATCATCCAGAGAATAAACTGGAATGGTGCGTTTCAGAGAATTTGATTTGCTTATAGCTGGTTGTGGACCAGATATTTGGAAGCCAAATAAAGATATTTGGTGTTCTGCTTCCAGTATGTTTTTTGTGTGTTCTTTAAATTGTAAAAAGGGTATATATAATTCAGAAATTTTTCATGTTTTACCTTTTAGAAAACTGTGGTAACACTGTCAAATTCAAAGCATTAAGGATCTGATTTGCATTTTTTGTAGATTTATGAGCATGTACATACAGACGATGTGTGTGCGTTTGAACTGAAGTATATCCAAAGGGATCTTAAAACAACCAATACCTTTGAGTTGTTTAATTAGATCATACAAGGTCATGTTTCATTGCCTTGAAAATCTGTTTGGAGCATATGATTCACTTTGGAATTGGAAAACAAATTAATTTTCAGTCCTACACACACTTAAGAGCTTTAAAAGAGTGCTTGCTGCCGCTGAACACATCCATTGAGAAATGTATGCTGTGTCTAGATTCCCTTAAAAGGGATTTTTCTATCTTGTATCTTGTTGGCTGCTTCCTATTTGTTTTAACAGAGGTAGGCAAGCACAGCCACTGTGCTGCCTAGTGTGAAACGTCTTCTGCTCTGGAAATGGTGCTTTGAAAACATTCAGTCATTTGCAAGATTTTCTAATTTTGTTAAAACCAGTGTGAATCTCTGCAACATACAGAAGTGACTGCATTTACATAACTTCATTGTCAGTGCATCTTGAAACAAACTGAAAAAGCCAGTAGGCTAGAAAATCATAGTTTTAATAGGGCCTATAGAGCTTACAAGAGAATGGAAACCTGAGAATAGAAAAGTATGAAATATGAATGTGTGAACATACATAACATGCTTGTGCTGTGTGTATTTTGAGCTGTGTATAGCATAGCTGTCTAAATAACATGAATGTGATCTGTATTTAGACTGTGTATAATTAGACTTCTCTATTTCTACAGTATATATTTGCACAAAATTTATTATCACTTTAAATACAGAAACACAAGTCTTTTGTCCTGAACTACCACTTCTACAATTTTTTTATAAGGCACTACCTGATGTGTATTTTCTTTCCTGTATAAATAGCTGTGACTTGCTATAGAGCAGATGTAGATGCAGAAGACCTTAGACTTTGGACTGTTGTCTTTTAATCCAATTCCATATCAATGGGAATTGGATTAAAAGAAGATGATGCCTGTTTTGACCTCAGCAACGGTGTTAATTTCTCTTGCTCCTTCCAATTTTAGCTCTTCTGGAGTTTGAAAAGTCATCTAAGCCACGGCTTTGTTTAGCCAATGTTTCATATCTTGATGTGTCTTGAAGCTGGGAAGTGTGAGACCCAAACTAGCTTCACTTTCGCTAGGTCATATAGCAATTCCAATGGCAATGGGAGCACGGAATTCAGCTGAGATTGCGTGTGCTCATGATGGACTGCTGGCTGTCTTATTGGTGGATTACCTGAGACATGGGTATGTGATTTACCTAGATTAAATCTAGTTTTTACATATCTTTATATGTTGCAGTTAACTTCTGTAGCTGTGCAGACATATTTGCAGTACAGCATTTAAATTGTTTTTTTTATTTGTTACTATAGGTAGGGATTGAACGTGATGCTCTGGCCTCACAAACAGGACTAATAACAGATTTTGAACCCCCTTTGTTAAGAAAAAATAGTGCCCATAGGACAGCGACTACAGCCATAACTGTATTGATCATTATGATTCTCTGTAATAGTGTCATGTTGTTAACACAGCCAGACTCGAAGAATGACAGCGGTGGGAGAGCAATCTGAATCAGACCCACCAAATCTATTTCTAGCAGTTAATTATCAGCACAAATTACCTGTCTATACTAGGCTTTTTTCCTTCTCCTTGAGACTGTTTATTGAAAGTGCAAAGTACAATGTCAGCCAGGGAAAGAGCATGCTTTCCTTAATCTGTTTCTCCCTACACAATCAGCAGCAGTCCTTTTCTAACCTAATTCAAATATTTTTAAAAAAGAGATCAACACTCAGGTGATCACTAAAACTAGCTTAACTTCTTTGAAATTCTCCTTGTACCTGAAAAAAAATCAGTCCAGGTACCTAAACAGCAGCAGCTTGTGCCTTACTACAGTCACCTCAAAGTTTATTTCAAACAGTGCAAATAAGCAGACAAAAGAATACCAGATTTTATTACTTGTTCCTTCTGTTAGCAAACACTGAATAATTAAGAGCTGGATGCCACATGGAACAATTAATGTAAGAGCTTTTATGGAGTATATCACATAAAATTAATTTTGGTGCTCACTTTACCAGCTTATTTTTATTACTCAGTGTCCAAACATACTTTTTATGCCCTTGAGAAGACCTTAGACCTGGGACTCATATGTGATAATGAATTGCTAGCAAAGTATAAACCTCCTGAGTCCAATTGAACAAAAACATTAAAGTGATCAGGTTTGGGTTTTTATTTTTATAGCAGATTTAAATTGGAATTGTATATATGTATACATATATTTATACAACATTGGGAAGAGTTGTTTATACACCAGAGGGTTGTGCTGCCATTCAAAGGGACCTCAACAGTCTGGAGAAATGGGAACCTCATGAAGATGTGCAAAAGCATTTACAAAGTCCTGCACCTGGGCATAAATAACCTCACCAGCAGCTTTGCCGTGCTGGTGAACAAGTTGAAAATGAGCCAGCAGTGTGCCCTTGCAGTAAGGAGGGTCAACAGCCTCCTGGGCTATACTAGGAATAGTGCTGTCAGCAGGTCAACGGAGGTGACTTTTGCCTCTGCTCAGCACTAGTGAGACCACATCAAGTCCAGGCCTGGGCTCCACAGGTACAAGAAAGAAGCAGATGTACTGGAGCAAGTCTGGCAAAGTGCCATGAAGACAATTAAGGGATTGGAAAAATCTTTCATGAGGAGAGGCTGAGAGAGCGGGGGTTGCCAAGAAGTTGAAATAAAAGTAAAATTTAAAGGCAGGAAATAGCATTTCACAGAAAAAAAAACCAACCTACATTTAAATTTCTCCCCAGTTCACCTGTTCCTTCCCCTTGAAGAACTATATATTGCCTGAACTTGTGAACATGATTGCTCTCATGCATGCAATTCTTAAGACCTGATCACATAAGTGTGAGGCTCGGCTGTAGGGATACCCCGCTTTCAGATTTAAAATGCAGCATGTTGTTAAATAATCCTTTATAACAGGTACAGGTGGGAAATCTGAGACAAAGTGTAAAAGTTAAGAATATCTGGATTATTTACACTGTTTCTCCTGTATGTAGGCTTGGCAGCATTAATTCAGGAAGGTTGAGAAGATTATGTGTACATGACAGCCCTGAGGATCTCCATCATTGTGATTTTCCTTCCACCTCTTTATATTTTTTTAAGAACATAATGACCTATGACAACTAAGCTTTATTCTCCATGAAGTCTGATATTGCTTCTGTTTAATGGATCAGACAGTTTGTGATACATCACTACAAGACACTTTCTTCCCCACATCAACCTAGGGTACCTCTTCAATATTTCCTATCTGTGCTGACCTGTGTGATCAAGAGGTCATGTCCTGAAGTCAAACCCAGAATCGAAACACTCACTTCTATCACAGGCCAGACTATTAATGTAACCCATTTAATTTACATCAAGTTGGAACTTGACATTCAATTTCTCAGTCTAGAAGCAATTATTTTTAAAGGAACATGCTAACAATATTGCTTGTCTTAGAGTAGCAAAAGTTCAAAAGGGCAAAAAACATTTCACACCATAAATAAAGAATTGATTATACTTGAAAACAAAGTTTGTAATTACTACTGACATTTCTGAGCATAGATGAGGTGCCTTTTATGCTTTAAAAACTGATGTCATTTATGCCACTGGCATTATGGGAACCTTATGTAAGGGTCTGAAATAGTCCTTTGCTGGTATTTTAAGAATCAAGAGGAAAACATGAATATTTGACACAATGCTTGGGTCAAACATTTTTTTGTCAAGCAAGGGTGCAAAATTCATTGTGGATGCTTAGCCTTTAGCAGGACAGGAATTCCTTTGCCTCCTTTCACGCCAATAGCTCCATCAGTACGACCACTGGCATAATCAGTAAAACCCAATACTTTGGGATGGAAAATTATATTATTATTGTGTAAAAGTCAAGCCTGCAAGATGCTAATAGATTTCAATGAGGAATAGCCCTGGTCTGGGTCATCTAATTACTCTTCTGTATTTAAAACCGTAGTGCTTGTTTTTTCCATAGCTCTTACAGTCCCAAGTGGCCTTTGCATGACTGGCTAAAGATCAATACCCCTGAACTTCATGTGGAAGAGGGAGTAGATTTTGCTAATCAAACTGTGTGACTGTGTGAAAAATTGATGTTAAGAATTTGGACGGTCAAACAGCGTTCAGCACAAAGTCTTTGAGAAATAGCATTTTCCAGATCAAGTTCTAATGACTCTGTTGATGTATCAGCTAAAACCCACATTTTGTTAATGTGTAGCAGATGCTACACACAGAGAGTGTTTCCTGCTCCCTCTATTGGCTAATAAGTATGGAAGGAGCAGAGAGAAATTTGTTCTCTAAGAGCCTGTAGATCTCTGAGAGCTCTGCTGGTACCAAAATGCTGATGCTAGTTCAAACAAATTCTGTATTTTCACACATTAGGGCAGCTTATACTTTTTTTGGAGGGTAACACAAATAGCAGTTTACCAAGTAAAGCCCATTACCAAGGGTGAACGGGAACGCCATCCCACTGCTGTGGGTTATTTGGGGATGTTTATATATGAAAAACGGTATTTCAAAGGCATGTAAAAATCTGTGAGCATGAAAACAGAGTAGTTAACTACATAAAAAACGTAACCTCTGCAAGAAAGGAGTGATGAATGGCATGATACCATTTATATTTGATGCTATAGCAAAATAACTGCAGCTTGCATACTTTAATTTTAAATAAGTTTACTCATGCATCTTGACTTTTTATCCGAATATAGGTCAATATTGCTTTCATAACAAATACATACAGGTTTGGCATGCAAACATCACACATTTCCCATTGTCAGAAGCCATGCAATTAAAATAATTAATTAGTAATGAAGACCAACATAAACTCTGCTTTTTAACAAGCACACGCATGGCATGCTGCAAATCTTGCAGAAAGGAATGAAGACAAGTCTTTCATTCGTGCCACAAAAAAATCCAGCCAGAAAACTGTGCACTTCAAAACAGAAAAGATGAAAGTTGTGGACCTTTTTAATTAGTGATCAAAGAAAGACTTTCTATAAGCAGAGCAATAAAGTACTCTGAAGCAGCTATTATGTATGTGTTTACGTACATACGTATATATGTATTAGTGCATATGTGTGTGTGTCTGTGTGCAGCCATTTGTATATACATGCATACAGTTCAGCACTACTTGCCCATGTGCTATTTCTGATAGAACTCCTCCAGCTTCTCCAGTGTCACTCCTGAGTTCCTCCATCATGGGGGGAAAAGAGAAGTAGTGCCTCTTAGTGTTTGGTATAATTTACTGTATTTCCAATAAACTGGATTTTAATGGGGTTTGCAATGGTGACATTATTAAGACCGTTTTCAAATCTGCTGTTGAGTAAAACACTGTGCTATTAAATTGGGTCATTTTGTTTATCACTTGACATTTGACCTTAAATATTCCATAAATTAGAAGGTATTGAAGAAGTAAAATATATTAATCCCATAGCACAGGTCTTCTATTTACTGTCTAATTGTGAAGCACTTTCTCCAGGTTAGTGAAACCTGTACAATGTGTAGATTTAAGGAAAGTTAATTTCTGTTTGGAGAAAAGTTGTGCATCTGCTTGACTTTGCAATTTGATTGTAATTCAACCACAACAATGCAGGCTTATACAATACAATGCTAAAAAGCATATGCTGTAATAGCTCCTGAGGTGGACAATCAAAATCTTAAGAAGATAGGCAAGGTTCTGCTGCCAATTTAGTATTTGCAATACCTTTGATTTCACCAGGGTTTGTGCATGGTTATCACTTAGACCACGCTTTAAATTCTACTTTCATTAGTGGTTGTCTTTGCCATTAGATGTATGTGTATACACAAGAAACGCCTCTCTTCAGGAAACGTGCAGGAATATTTGTAATGCTAGGGTGTGCTAGGCTCATAGAACTGGCATTAGGTTGTATATCAGGAGATACACAGCAGTTCATGTTTGTATTAGGGAAATGAAGATGACTGCTTTTTCAGCATCAGTAAAACTAGAGTAAAATGAGTCCCACGTTCCGTTCCAGGCTGTAGTGTGTGGTGCTGGGCTGGGGCAAAGCAAGCAAGAAATGAAAAGGCCAGAGAGATTGTCCAATAGGGAAAAAAGGTTCATAAGCTCAGCCAAGAGGTGGCAAAGCTGGATTGTAGGAGACTACAAATATCTGTGATATGCCAATTAAAAAGGCTAGGAAAGGTTTATTCACAGCATTAAGAAAGAAATCAAAAAGGTAAATAGGCAGATCCTGAAGAAGGCCCCAGAAGGAAAAATCTTCTTGGATATTTAGACTAGTTTTACAAGAAGTCAGTAAGATGATGGAATGACCCATCAGTAATGAGTGTCAGGAAAATAATAGGTGCTTGAAAAGCTTTATTCCTGCTGCCAAATAATATACAACTGCCTTTTATTATTTGCCCCCTTTTTAAAGCACATTCTGCCAGGTACTGGACTTAGAGATTACTTAAGTCTAAGGACATTATCTGTCTGTGTGCTGCAAGATCTGGAAGCTTATGGATGAAAAGCCATTCTTCCCCTCCTCCTCCCCTTCAAGGAAAAAAGCTTTTCATGCTAAAAAGTGTTTATGTGCAATACTGTTTAACACAGAGAGATGTGCCAGATTCAAAATATCCACTGCTTGAAGGCTCTGTCAGTCACGTCAGACTACATTATAGAACTTAACATAACAGTGTAACTAGAGAAAATAGATCATAGTAATGATGGGTCAGCTGTGAAATTTCGAGGCATAAAACTCTATACATGTTCTGAAAATAATATTGGTAGATTTCATACTCATGAAATGTTCAGATTTCAGTGAGATGGAACCCAAGCTGCAGAATATTGTGGTAAATACAGGAAGATTATCAGGTGGTACCAATGTCACCCAGGGATACATGCTGCTGCTTGCTGAAGTGTCTCCCACTAAACTGAAATTCTTTAACTAGTGATAAACATTAGGTAATCATTACAACAAGAGTTGGTGCATTTATGCAATCACTCTTGCAGTCCATGCCAGGAACGATGGCAATTTAAGTCATAAGAAGATTAATTTTTGCAAAAAATAGCATGAGGCTTTTACAGTGTATCTCAAGGTATGGTATAGGTCATTAAAGAAAGAGCTAGCATAAATAACCAAGTCAGTCTTAGGTGCTGTGATGACTGATATGGCTGAAGAATGTAAAAATTATACTTTCTTGCACTAAATGGTATTTTGAAGAGGAGTGGTACCTGTATTAGAAATAAAATAGAAATTTTCCCATGTATTCTGTAATAGAAACTGATAAAGGAAGGGCAAATCCATAAATTTATCCAGATATAGCCAAATTTCAGTGCTGCCATCAATGTTCCGAGAGATGCTTCCTTCATATGACCATTACAGTACAGAGTGTGTGAACTGTGAGTTCAACCTCAGCTCTCCTTCTGGGAGACTACCTAGAGAAAGACTGATTAGACAAACCTACCAATGAGTTTGGTCTGGGAGCTAGGGATGGGAGAAGTGATTAGTGCTTATTGCAAAGAAAGCAGCTTGATCAACAGTGAATAAAGAGACAAGCAAGAAACTAGTGAGCATGCTGCATTCTTGGAGTCTGAAACCATCTGCAAAGCTGTTTGCTCTTGCCCTGGAGTAGCCTACAGGCCAGGGCTATAGGACCCACTCTGTCATTCAATGAGAATATCCTGAGCAGTTCCAAAAAATAACAAAAAAAGAGGAGAAGGAAGAACTCATAGACAAAAGTAGAGCAGGAGAGGAAAACTGAGAAGGAACCAATTCTGATGATGATGTGAAAAACTCATTACCTGGATGCTGCCGACTGAAGAAATTTTAAGTAGTATTAGAATCATTAAAAGCCTGTCCAAATGTTCTTTCAAGATCAGAGATTTTAGTGGAGATGGAAAAAGTTCTTTTAAGTGCTAATTGTCTTTTTTTTTGAGTAGAGTTTTCACAGGCAGCAAGTGCCTGCCAGGCCCTGAGGGCATCTTGTGTTGGTATAGCCCTTGCCTACGTTGGTCTTGTGATGCTGGTGCAGCTAGAGACTGGCTGGGAGCCGTGAGAGAAGGTGCCCTCCCTTGCTCCCCCTCTGCTTTTGAACACAGGAATATATGGAGTTCACAGAGTCTGGAACAGAGATAGGGCAGCACTGTAGAAATATCTCTAGGAAAGCAGTGACTTCCTTCCCACGTTCAGAAAACAGTGACACTTTTTCATGTTTTGCTGCACAACTGCCCAGCACCACAAAGTTGATTTTGTAAGGGAACTTTTCACAGTAGTCTAACAGTGTAAAAATGATCCTGTGCTGACTCTGAATTGAATTTAGGTGGAAAAGATGTATGTACATCTGCATCCCTGTTACAGCCTCTCTGCAGTTCCAAAGTGGTAAGAAGCCCATATGCACATCAAGCTCTAACTCTGTTTTTCAGCAATTCACTTGTGTAGTACTTGTAATTTGGAATTTCTCCTTAAACCAGGTAACTTTGAATGGGTGCTTCACAGTAGCAGCATTTTCCTTCTTGCACCTTTGCTTGCATGGGAATAATAATTAGCTAGCAGCACCTCCAGACCAGTTAATTTTGAACTTGAGGGCTTGCCTTGCCTGAAGGAGATTCCCCAGTCCCACTGAAAAGCTAAGAGGTGCCCTTGACAACTTCTTAATTTAAAATTTTGTCTTTTCTCCCTGTATCTCCTCCTTTTTTATTCTCATTTTTTCCTTGAACAGTCTTGTCTTCTTATAAGGTCTCAGAATAAAGAGAAAATAACCTTTTAAACTGTGATGACAGTCCATGAAATGAAGTGAATTAACCTGGTGTAATGGAGGAATGATTGACTGCTGTGGTGTGAACAGCTGAAGGACAGATGAGGAAATAAAGGAAAAAATGAAACTTGGAGTTGGAGGATAAGATGAGAACTCTGCTATTCATCTGCTTGATTTAATTTTTGTAAGATTCACATTGCTTTATATAATCTAAGAAGGTTGGCAGCTCTGTATTGAGCTGCCATCCTTGTACTGATGATACAAACCATTTTAACCATCATTGTACTTATGGTTAAGAATAGAATTTAAAAAAATAAAGAAACCAAAAATATATGTATGTATTTTAAGCTTCACAAGTTAGCGATAATGTGCCTACTGCCCTACCTATAACTCATAAATAATATTTTTGTCTGTACAATAATGTCACGGGCCAGGGCAGAGGAGTACGGCTGTCTGAGATGCAGTTTACCCTGTCGTCTACTGGGTGGTCTGCCTATAGCAGCATTTAAAGTTGTGCAGGGAAATGGAAGCCCTGTCTGCTTCTGTGTTTCTTTCACCCTGTCTTAAGTGCAGAATAAGCATCCAAATGATTCAGTTTTTAAGCACTGGTCCCATGATGTTCACAGTTCAGTATCTGGGTTGAGGTTCTCTTCAGTTAGTTGAGTGTTCAGTACTCTTCCATGATGGCCATTTATCTGCCTCATCTTCTTGCTCCAGGAGACAGTTTCTTTCATGCATATGCCAGGATTTCAGTATGCATACGACACCAGTCTGATCATATCATTTTCTCTTACCACAGTCCAACAGACTGGGAAAAAGGCCAAGGAGATTTAAAAGGGAAAAAGAGAAAACAAGACAAATATAAATGGAAAGGCCAAAAACCACTTAGGAACCCAGTGATGCCGAAGCAAGCAGGAGTGCTGCTGGCACAACTGGCACATAGATGATGATACGACACCAGAAGTGGTACCTCAGCAGCCAGTGTTTGTCTGCATGGCAGCAGGCAGCAGGCACCCTGCCTACAAGTGGGTCAGTGGGCTCTGCTCCCCTTACCTCATTCTGCTGAAGCAAAATGTCTTCATCCCTGCTAGTGGCACTGTCCCGCTCCCCTGGGGACCATGGGCAGCACTGCTTTTGAGGCACAGAGAGCTCTGCACATTCACCGCTGCTCAGGCTCAGTTCAACACTGGAATGTGTTACTTGATAGACTTTGAAAGTTCAGAGACTCTTTAATTTTGACGTGGTGTTAAGTTTATTACAATCTGGTGAAACCAGTCACTACCAAATCCATAGCTCTGCCCTCCTCCTTTCCCCCATGTTTTCATGAGGAAAATGAAAAGTTTAATCTTTCAAATAAGTCTTTTCTAAAAATGTGCAGTGCTAGAGCAATACAATATATCTACGATATGAAAGGACACAGTTCTAGGGTAACTATTGCCTTTAGCTAGCAGTAACAAATCACATGCTCTTTAAAAGAAAGCCCAATCTATTAAAAGTACTGTTGTGCTAGGGGGCCAACAGACCAATGTAATATAAAAAATCTAGGGCTTGCTACTGCAGAACTATTGAGACCTCTTGAAATCTCAGTATCCCCAAACCCTTTGATTTAAAAGGGAGCTGGAGAAGTTTTAACCCATTGTAGAACCTGCACAGGAATTTTTTATCTTAGGATAAGGCATTTATCCAATAGCCTCAAAATGTTCCTAGCTGGGATAAAGTTTCCAGACTGAGATTTTTATTTTTTATTATTTTATTTTTAAGAATCAAATTGTGTAAATAATATTTGTTGCAGATTTGTTTCTTCCAAGACTTTTAGTAGGACTACTGGCTATTTTTCAAGTCACCTGAATGATCACCATTTGTAACAAGATAGTGCCAGATAATATTTATTCCTTTCTCCCAGCTGGGTGGGGAAATATTCTATCCTGACATAGGCATGTGTTTAGGCTCCATTATCTCCTGCCCTTGGGGATAAAAAATGTAGTCCAAAAGGTAGATATTCTGTTTTCCAGTTGAATTACAGTAATTTTTTATAATCTTATCCAGTGAGTCCAAAGATGCCATTTTATGCTTGTTACAAAATTTGCAACTGTCCTCAAATTCTTTCCATTGATTTCAATGGCTTTTGGATAGGTCCTCACAATGCAAGGTATGTGGATTATTATTTCTTCATATTACCCTGAACAGTGAAGTGTGATTATAATGTTTCGGAAGTTCTTTATTCCAGAAAGCAGCATAATAAAATATTGACAGTAATTTATCAGAGAAAATCTTCACCCTGTTTCACTGGGAATATGAGGCTTTGTACCTAAAGCACATACAACTATGCAGGTGTTAAGGCTGGAAGAACTCCTGACTTACAGCCGCAGAAATGTAGGACTTTGGCTGTCAGTGAAATGTACTGATACCCAGATGAAAGGATCAGACCTTTTTTCCAGCTGACTGTTAGTTCATATACATTAGATAGGCACACATATACTGAATGATTCTGATCAGGGATTCATCTGGTACCTTGAGTCATACTACTGCTATCAACTCTAATCCTAAATCTTCCTTAATTTCCATTAAAACACATGGTTTCTGTATTGTGAATTTGGCTATAATTGTAGAAACTACTTGCCACCATCAGAAGTTAATGTTTTCATTCTACCTTATAGGCTTTTGTCAGCACCTCTGACGTATAAGGAGGCTGAAGCGCATTTTGAGCACTTTCCACTTCCAGATTACGGGGGAAAGGGCAAAAGGCCAGAGAGGAATGTGCAGTGCTACTGGGAAGACTGGAAAGGCTGGCTGTGTTGTACCTAAGGGCTGCTAGAGCAAGTGCTGGAGCCTAGGATGCTAAGTGCCAGTTAAAGCAACCCTGCTATTTTCTCTATAAATATGTAAATTGCTTGCCTACATTGTATCTCACACAGACCAGCAAGAAAGGATTTTAAAATTTAGGCCCTGCTGAAAGATGAAGTCAGGGAAGGAGCTGACAAGAGTAGTGAGATAAACCTTGTCTTGCCATCGCTTTGCAGCATGTTACCAAATGACATTTCACATGCAGCTTTTGTAACCATCTCTGTTAAAGATTATGTTGTTTGTTTTTTCTAATGAAAGTTAAATATAGCATCCAACAGGTATGTAGATAACTAAACTTACATAAAGTTTTTAAAAAATGTAATGTTATTTGCGTA
Source organism: Mesitornis unicolor (assembly GCF_000695765.1). Taxonomy (NCBI): domain Eukaryota; kingdom Metazoa; phylum Chordata; class Aves; order Mesitornithiformes; family Mesitornithidae; genus Mesitornis; species Mesitornis unicolor. The sequence continues at coordinate 45,103 of NW_010181175.1, forward strand.
TTCAGGACTGCAATTTCAGGGTCTCTAAACCTTCTCTCAGTTGTGTTTTGGAGAGTCCTGTATTGTGATTTAGTAACTTACCTATTGAAAAAATTTAACTAAGATTAATATATTTAAATCGATTCTGACCCTCTCTTTTTCAGACCAGTTAGAGTCTGCCTGTGCATAGATCCACTGACTCCATGGGGAGTAAAAGAGGCCTCCATGGAATGAAACCAGCAGATCATGATCCAAATCAGGCGAACAAGTCAGATGAAGGCAATTGATGTGGAAGTAGGATGATAAAGGATGATGATTAGACAAGGAAACACCTTCCTTGTCACCTCACAGGGCACAAGAGTCTTTAAATCAGGGCAAGAGGGAGGGCAAAGGAAACTCAAGAGCTGGATATCACTGAGAGGATGTGAAGAAAAAGAAGTGGTATGTGAAGAGGTAAGAGTGCTTAGGACAGCTTGGGGGATATTGCAAGACCCAGTAGAAGCCTCATATTATACTCAGGCAGAACGAAAGTACAACAGCAACCCTTAGTGACAGGATAGGGAAGGACAGTTAAGGGGAAGGGATGGAGCAAAAGCAAACAAGTCTCAGTGCCACTTTGAAGAAAAATACATTGGGAATTCAGAGTAAAAATTGTGCTTTCTGTATGCTTTTGTATCTGCTATGTTGAAGACATCAGTCATACAACACACTGAGAGATACAGCAGTGTATAAGCTGCTCAGGAGATGAAGGGAATGAGAAACTGAAGGCTGGTTTAATTAATGTAGCTATTAATTTTTTTTTCCTTCAGAAGGAACAAGAGAATGGAGTTGACAGAAAAATTCTGTAGACCCAGAAGTGTATAATCCAAACTGAACTTGTTTGTGGCTGTGCTAAATAGAACAGGCTGTGTTAAATGCAAATTTCAACACATCTTTTTTTTAGCAACATGATTATCTGTAACTTCGATAGGTTTTTTCCCCTTAAGAATGCAGCTATGAACACAACTGGAAATTAATTTTCATTTAAGCTGTGGAACAGCACCAACACACTACACTGCCATATTTATGCAAACTGTTGCCTTGTGCTCAAATGAAAAAGTGTTCCTGCTAGGCCCCAGTGCTGCTGTGTAGAATTACATGAGGACAGCAACACCAAAAGCTTGAGAGTTTTGTTTCATGATTGTTTTATGAAAATGCCGCCTTATTTATTATTCATTGTTTTCATTCATGTAATATAATACCTATACACAGTGAATTTCAGACTCATGATAAAACACCTGCTAACCGAAGCTTAGGGCATAATTCAAGCAAATGCGCTTCTGACTGTTGCAGCTTTGCAGACAAGGTGGTGGGAAAGGCCGGGTCTCTCTCCGGCTGCCAGAGGGGCTGCACCTGGAGACTGCTGTTCCCTTGCTTCGTTCACAGCTTGTGCCACCAGCTCCCTTTGTTCCTTAAAAATCGCTCTGGAAATGCCTGTCTGGTGACCACCAGAGGGACCCTTTACACTGTGGCATCTTGAATGATAGACTGCGTTGGGTTGGAAGGGGCCTTTAAAGATCATCTAGTCCAACCCTCCTGCAGTGAGCAGGGACATCTTTAACTAGATCAGGTTGCTCAGAGCCCCATCAAGCCTGACCTTGAATGTCTCCAGGGATCGGGCCTCCACCACCTCAATGGGCAACCTGTTCCTGTCTCACTACCCTCACAGTAAAGAATTTATTCCTGGTATCTAATCCAAATCTACCCACTTCAGTTTGAAACCATTGCCCCTTATCCTATCACTACACGCTCTTGTAAAAGCCTGCCTCTAGTTTTCTTGCAGTCTCCCTTCAGCTACTGGAAGGCTGCTATAAGGTCTCCCTGCAACCTTCTCTTCTCCAGGCTGAACACCCCCAACTCTCTCAGCCTGCCCTCATAGGAGAGGTGCTCCAACCCTCTGAGCATCTTTGTGGATGCATCCTCTTCTGGACCTGCTTTAACAGCTCCATGTCCTTCTTGTGTTGAGGGTTCCAGAGCTGGACACCTTGAAACACGTAACTAAAGATTTACTTACATCCAGGCCTAAACTATCAGGCACATAATTTCTGAAGCTTTCACCAAAAGGCTCTTACCAGTAAGGCCTGGCTTACAGCTGCAGATGTAGCCCTCAGCCTTGCCGTAGCTGAAGGCAGGTGGCAGGCCTGGGATTGTCCCATAGTGGCTGGCCCAAGAGCGCTCCACGCAGTCACCCCCAGGCAGGCAGGGGTTGCTGTTGCACTCCCCAATGTCCTCCTCGCAGCGGGAACCCGTGTAGCCTGTGGAGAGCCATGAGGAGAAAGTGTTTAATTGATGTGCTATCCATTTGTTCTGGACCTGAAAATATTATTGTATATATCAGAGGCACTTGGTTTCAGACTCTTGTCACGTGCTAAAAGATTTCCTCTGCTTCTCAGAGATGTGAACATTTCCTTGCGGGTCTCTGCCAGGGCTCAGCAGCAGGATATTGATATGGTCATTCTGCATTAGCTAGCTGAGCTTTGCTGTGCTTCACAGACTTGGGTGGTTTTTAGGAAGCAAGATGAAGAACTGTGTGGCTAACAAGGTGCTGCATTGTGCTGTAGGTATGCTCTCAGGTTGTGTGAAGTCTTTCTGCATCACCTTCTTACAAGAGAGGAGGGCAGGGAGTATACATTATTTGGTGTTTGTAAAGTGCTTTATCTGAAGTTTAAGATGCCACAAAACTTGATTTCTGAAAAATGCTAAGGGCTCTGTCTAATCTTTCAATTTCTAATGCACCAAGAACCGTGTAGTCCAACTACACTATGGCATTTACTCCTCACAGTGCACTGTGCTTTTGTGTCCTCAGCAAGGACACAGATGTTAAACTTTCTAGAGAGACGACTTATAGCTGGCTCATGTGCTGAAAGATTCACAAAGTTTCTCAAAGAGCACAGTGTCTGTGTCCTACTGGGGCTGTGGCAGCCTTTTTGCAAACGGGTGGATATGCAAGTGTTGCTAGTAGAGGAGAACACAGCTCGGTGTGTTTCACCCCACACTGCTAGACAGAAGAACTTGCATCAGTGATATGAAGGAGATCAGTTTCCCAGTGTAACATCTAGTTTATTTTTTATTTAAAACAAACAATATTTTGTATTGAAAAGTAAGTTTTTGACTGATTTAAAGGCCACGTTAGTGAAGGGTAAAAAAGGGTTAGCTGCAGCAGTGATTAATTTATGTATTGCATGGTTTGAACAATTAAGCAACTGGAAGATGGATCCTAACTTTGATTTATCTCGTCTTTGCTCCGTAATACTGGAATGTTTGTTTTTGCCAACTTCTGCTCTACAGGGAAATCCTTTAGCTGGAAAAGAGAGCAACTTACCCATAGGGCTCTAACTCCATGAGGAGTGAAGACCATCTCAACACAAGCCTGTAGAGGGTTTTTAAGGTTATATTAGCAAAAAAATGAGAACATATCTACTACACAAGGAAAGAGAATGTTTACAGGAGACCTCAGAGCTTACCTGGCCAACAGTGGCATGTATAATTGTCAGCACTGTCCTCACAAGTGCCGTTATTGTAGCATGGTTGTGACCAGCATAAGGGAGTAAGGGTCTCGCAGTGTATGCCCATAAATCCAGTACTGGTACAGTTGCAGCTGTACCTGCAACACAGAATGCAATGTTTGCTCTAGCTGGCAGTCAGGAGATCTGGGCTTTGTCTCCAAATATACACAGGCTTCTGGTGTAGCCTTGGCTAGCAGCTTGCACAGTTGAGTCCAGGCTCAAGACCACCATCTGGTGCTCCAGGAGAAACTGCAGCCATTGGGAACCAACAATGAGTTTTTGCCTGAAATATATGGTTTTCTTTGGGGAAAAAACCTACTTGTGAATTCAAATTGGTTTTGACAGATCATTTTTTTTTCTATGAATTATTGATTCTTTTTTTCTTCATTTTTAATTTTGAGGGGAAAAAGTTTCTGTAATTTTCAACACAATTTTTGTAGACTTAACATTATTCACAAAATGAAAAGTCAAGAAGCAGTAAGTAAGTTAGTATTGCTTTCTCTTGGACTGGTAGAAATTGAATTGGCCAAAAAATAAGGTAATTTCTGTTCCTCGACAAAGTGATATTTTTCTCTTTAATGAAAAACAATATATTTTGTTGTTACATTAGAACAAAAAATGTCAATTGCTTGCATGGTTCCAGTAATAACAGTAATATGAGCTTTGTTTTGATGGCAATGTTACTATTAAAGGTTTAGATGTAAACAAACTAGTATATATAAATGAACAACGTACAGATAATCAGTAATGTCTGGGGGCTTTTTGTGGGTTTGGTTTTTTTTCAGGTGAGCTAATTATTATAAAAAAGAGAACTCCTATGCTTAGGTCATAAGGCATGAGGCCAACTTGTACCTGTCATAAGAAAAGACAGGCCTTTGCAAGATAACTATGTTATATGTGCATGCCTGGAGGATCTTTGTCTAATAGTAATTATCAGAAATAAAAATGTATTCTTCTTTTTTTATTTTGCATTAAAATGATACACTGGTTATTGTCCAATTGAAATCATGTGGAATCTTGCTGAACAAGAGATAAGTATACTTATTTGATAATTTCCATGCTTAATATCTAAGACTTAGACTTGGAGCAAATGTATGGAGAGAAAGTGAAATGGTTGAACATGAGGGAGCATCAGAGAACAACTGGTTCCTGCAGTCCAACAAACCAAGAAGCATTAACTTTTTACTACACTATTTAAATGTACATAAGCAGAAACTTCTGGCAGTCCAGTTTATTACTAGTATATGGATTATTCTTAAATCAAAATCAGAGATGACTTAGGCCAGGTGGCATTTGAATTTAGGACATAAAAAGTAATAAGGAAGATACGATTCAGAAAAAATAATTTTCCTTCCGAGGTATGTTCTCAAAACAGAAGTCTCTTTCTTTTGCTGTATTTTTCCCACATTTCCTCCATGTGCCTTCAGTTTGGTGCTGTTTAGCTTTGTGGTGAAAGAGTATTTTCTGCCTTAGTCCACACTCCCCTTTCCCTTTTGGTCCAGGAGCAGTGAGGAATATTCACAACTCGATGCTTAATGGGAAGCCCCACCTGTGTGCCTTTTTTCTCAGGTATCTTTAAGTGCTTGATGCTCCTGTCAACCTTCGGGTGCTCTGCTTGTGGGCAGGCTGTGACTGAGCAGGCAGATGCTTTTTTCTATTAAGAGTGATACTTTTAGGTACTCTACCAAACATATTTTTGGGACTTCTTGATTTATGTTCTCACAATATGCAGAACGCAATACATGCCAACGTTCTTTCCTATGTAATCAAAATAGCATTGAAGGTCCTGGGAATATTTCCTATTGAAAAAAGGCTTGGAGCATGCAGAGGTATCCTCTGTGCCTGCACATAGGTTTTGTAGGTCCAATCAAGGCACCTCTGTAAATCATTGTATTTAAACAAGAAATGTGCAATAATGTGAAACTGTATTTTTAAGAGAACAAGTTCTACTTTGTTGCACTCATTAAACCTCACTGGAAGAATCAGTTCAAAATTGGGAGAGAATCTGATGTTTGTATTTATGGCTTTAAAAGCTAAATCTGCCACCTTACACATTTCTGTGAGAGCTGATGGCACACACAAAAGCCTCAGTTGTACTGCAGCATTAGTTAGAAAAGGAAAACTACTGTTTAAAGAATACAAGTCTTCATTTAACCCAAAATACACAGGAGGCAGGAAATTGCTGGACACCCTTCTGTTTTGAATTGCTCTGTTGTCTAATCCTTTTCATCATGTAACAGATATGAAAAAAGCTCCAGTAGTTCTCCAGATATCCCGCAGTATTACAAGCAAATTAAAATTGTTCTTACATGTACCTCAGCTTTAAAAGCTGGGAAAAAAAATGAATAGGATTAAGTCTGACCTGAATGAGCATCCCAGTCGCATATATCCTTCAAAAGCTTGCAGGTTACTAAGTGAGTCTGCAGTGAACTAGTCGGGTGCAAGGTGACCTCCCTCTCCCTACTATCACACTGCAGCTACACTGGAAAACAGTAAATTGCTTTGTCCTGTTCAGAGTCATTCAGAGCTGCAGAAAAGGAGCTGCTCAAGGCTGGTGCCATGTCACCACACTGTACAAAACCTCATTCCCAGAACATGATCTCTTCCCCGTCTCATTAAAGGCAAGCATGCCTTTCACTGACATGTTTTTTTGAGTGATGTTTGCAGCACTAATATCTTCAAAACTGCTTTATAAAAACTGGAGAATATACAATAGAGGACAAATGTTATACCAGTGAGTGAGGTGCCTGCATGAATACACTTGTGAACTTTCAGACTGAGCTTACATGTATGTATTTTCAGTTTGGGACTCTCATGCTGAGAATGCAAAGCTGAATGTCACAGCTGTAGCTGCCTGGGCTGCACTTGGACTTCTGTGTAGGGCATTAGCAGTATGTGGAGAAGCTCACTTTTCTGTTGCCTTGTGTTCTCTTTATTTTTTTTTTCCTTTGTCTGTGGACTGCAGGTTGTTTTGAGTAAGGAGCTGTTTTCCTATATGCCTGTAAAGTTCTTGACACATTTCTTAATGATATCTATTACTGTGTTTACTATTATTGCAGTTCTCTGCCTCTCTTCTAATGCTTCTATCTGTCAGTGTGGGCAGCTGCTGTTGGCAAATTCAATTTTATACACTCTCACATTTCTCTTGGAAACTAAAGTTTGATGGGTGCTAGAAACAAAATTCATCTGTAAATGACAATCTTCAGGGCCAGACAAACATCATGTTTTAAATATTTAAAGTAAAAGTACAAATGTGAAAGCCATACCACTTGATCGGTCTTTGTCATAAATGTTTTGTTGTTCTACTGGCTCTGACATCAGACTTGCATTCTTTAATTCTTTTCAAATTCAAAGTGAAATCAGTGCAAGAACAAAATCCACAATTTGAAATTAAATCAGCTACCTGGCAATGCAGGCTCCCGTAGTTTTCCCGTCTGCAAACAGAGGAGCTAACAGCACCTCACGTTAGTGGTACCCAGCTGTAGAAGACATACCCGTTGGCACCGTCTGTGCACTGTCCCCCGTGGAGGCACGGCCGGCTGATGCACTCATCAATGTCGGTTTCACAGAGCTCTCCGAGGAAGCCCTGAGCACAGGAGCAGGTGAAGCTCCCTAGCAAATCGTGGCAGGTCGCTCCGTTCAGGCACGGTTGTGATGAGCACTCGTCTATCTCCAGCTCACAGTTTGTACCTTCAAAAGCAAAGAAAACAAGCAAACCCCAAACTTAGAAGTACAATATTCGCCTTTTTTTTTTCCTTTTTTGAGTAATTGCCTATTATTAAAAGGTATTTCCTCCTCAATATTCATTGCAAGACTAATTTTTTCAAGGCTTGGGAAAACAAACTTACTCACAAGAATAAGTAGAATAACAACTTTTTATCTTAGCTTGAACATGGAAACAGAACAGATTATGCAAACCATGCTACTATCATATTTATATAATATAAAAGTGACTAGTAATTTAATGGCCTCAGAATAGTTCATTTAAAGCTGGACATTTAATTGACTTCGTTGGAAATCTGTCTGTTTAGTTGTGTTTTATTGCTCACTTTTTAAAGATTTAGTAATGTGTAAATAAATTGGTCAATGATGCTTTGTTTACAAGTCTGAATCTTGCAGCTGCCTCTCAGGACAATTAATGGGACCAAATCAGTATTAATATTAGTTTGCAGGTATTTATGATATTCTGCAGGTTAACTATACAGACTTTTTTCTTATCTCTAGCGCAGTCCAGGAAATACTAAGAAAATTTCATAACTAATGCTTTGCAGATCCTGCTTTGATTATTTCACAGTTTTGCACACTTAAGGACTTACTTAGTATTTTGAGTAATAAAGAGCGATATTATTTAAAATAACTTTCACTTGCCAAGTCAATTTGTTTTAACATCTACAGTATCAGCCACAAAACAGACACAAAATGGCAATTTATAATGATGAAGCTGCTTTAAGTGGATTTCTATCTTTTATTTGGCTTCCCAAAGTAGCAGTAGTAGTGTAAATAGTTTTCAGGGGAATTTCCTACTTGAAAGAAAATTTGCAGCCCTGAGAAGGTTCCATTTTTTTGGAGAGATGAAGTTTTCGGTACAAGATGGTGGGGCAGGCTTTCAACTTCCAAAAGATGGAAACAGACACATTTTGATGATGGGTATTATCTTAGCAATTTATTTAGGAGCTCACCTCTAATTCTTTACACTGTTTTTGCCACCTCTGTCCTGCTGTGAAATTAGTACATTTTAAGAATATTCTCAAAAGACTGAGATTGCTAATATTTAGCACTGTTACTAATTTATTACTGATACTAATTTATTTTTACCCTTTTGAATGTAGAAACTTTAAAAAAAATTTAAAAACCATATTCTGGATAAATACCTGGACATATCTTAAAATATCAAAACAAAGTTTGAGGATGTTAGCTCACAGCTATTTTTTGTTGTATTTAAACATAAAAGTGCAAGTTCATTTTTCTAGTAGTTATGAAATATTATTGCTGTCATTTTAGAGAATGTACTTTTAGTTGTTTGAGACCACATATAGAACACTAGATGGGTGAAGTTGCTGGTCCCGTGCCTCCAGTTTAAGGTTCACTGATTCAGCTAGCCACTACTTGCAGCAGGATCTTTCTGCGAGACCCTGGCACAGGAATGCGCTCTTATGGCTTTATGGTAATGTACATTACATCCAGATATAGTGAGCAATCCCTCTGTGGTCATTGCCCTGTGAATTCACTGTAATTGTAAACAATGTGTTTGCAGAAGTATGTCTAGTGACCGTAAATCTGCCAGAGCTTGTTAACAGCTTACTGTGAACACTAAAAATCATGTGACAAAACAAGCCCTGTTCAACTGATCCTCAGTTCAGCTAAATTCAAAATTACAGGCCTGAGAACAGCCTGACGATTAACATGAGAACATAGCGTTGTTGTTTTGGTTCACGTCTTTAATCTATCAAGCCCGGTAACCTGCCTTCGGCAATGTTGCCTCAGAAGAAAACTTCTCTCTGTATAATACATCCAGTCAATGCGATGTGCCATGCAAACGGGAGGAATTCCTTCCCAGCCTCTACCGAATCTCCTGTCAGGCTTTCTCATATGTGAAGAAGAGAGATGAAAGGATTAGATCTGCATTTGCACCTCAGTCTAACATTCTGTCATAAATATGCTGTATGCCAAATATCGTATGCCAGAAAATAAAACAAACAAACAAAAAAGAACCAACAAGCCCTGCTGCTGTTATTGCATGGGGCTACAGCACCAAGAGCAAAAGCGCCCCATCCTAGAGCAGGCAGAGTGTTTCAGCAGATACCAAACTGCACAAGTGGTTTGAATTGAAAGGTTGGGCAGGTGGATATAAATTATATTTATAACTTTGGTGATTTCTTTGAAGAACTAAGATTATTTCTTATACTGCTTTCTTTTTAAATGAATCCTACTGTGTACTTCTTTGTACAGTCTCAGCCAGTAAAAACTAAATGCAGGTGAGGATGAAAGAGAAGCAGCCGATATTTTCAGACTTGTCTGCCTACAGAGACACCTTTTGGTTAAAGATGCTAGCGTTTTGAAGGCTCAGTGTAGTTCCAGGTGGACCTATGTGTTCTTAGTATGGCTGGAAACTGGTATTCAGGTCACTCCTTCTGCTTTCCTGTGCTGTAGTGCTGTGCTCAGGCACAGCAATTCTTCAATCTGTATATAGCCATCTTATGTGCCATCACCTGGATGGAGAGTGTCAGATCGCTATTTTTGAGAGACCAGCTTTGAAAGTGCAGGAAGAGAATTCATCAAAAAATCAGAGGGGAGAGTTCAGTTTCTTGGAGCTAGGCTAGTCCTTTTTGAATGTAGGTCTATACAAACCACCAGCGACCTGTGTGCATGCACAGGTAGAAGATGTTGCAGGTCCCACACTAACCAGATGCAACTGGAGGAGAACAACAAGGCTAAATCCAATCAAGGGTTTCAGTGCTGGGAAGTTACAAACTGCGACAAGCACTCTTTGGATGCATGTGCCCTCTGCTAATCTTGATTTTGACAACCCTTTGAAATGTGGCCAGTACTGCTGGGATCCTCTCGCATCACAGTCTAGCAGTTAGGAGTCTCAGCAGAAAGCTGGTAAGCTGGGCCAAATCGTCTACTCAGGCTGGCTAGAGCGTGAGGTTTGAAGCTTGAAAGCTGGGGAAGGAAACAGACCTTCTACTTCGGCTGTTGCTGTTGGATGGATAAAGCCATTTGCTATCAGTATCCACAATGATGCTACCATGAGCTTACTGGGAAGTGAGATCTGTCCTTGAGGTGCTTCATCCCATAGTAGAGGCTGCTGTGCCTCCGCCTGCCTTTAAGAACTGAAGACTTATGACACATCTACTCTAAATATTTGCATGGTATACATATTATTGATAAGAATACTGCATAAGAGCTTTAAGAGCCATCAGGAACAATTTCTTTATATTGTACAAGATCATCCCAGCTATGGGTACATCATAGTAAAAGGTATTGCACCAAGAATGAATCTAACCCATTGTACCTATTTCATCTGTCACTGAAACACTTGTTCCAGCTCTTGTCTTGGGTGAAGACTGGTTTTTGGAACTGCCATGCACCCCTGATAGTTAACACTAAAATGTTCACTGGCAATTGGAGGGCTGGCTTCAGCTGTGTCCAGCAAGGTAATTATTGTAACTAGCTGTGGGTAGTAACAGGCTCTTACACCACACTCTGTTAAAAGCAAGTGTAATTAGTGCAATTGAGGAAAAAAGTATTTGATTAAGGTAGCCAGCAAAATTAAAACAAACCAATTGAGCTTCATTATTTAACAGCTGTGTGACACATGTCTTGTAAATCATTTCACACATGTGGAGCATTATCATAGGAACTGTGGATTTCATGCTAAATTTTCCACTCTTTGGCTCTCGGTGCATTCTAACCTCTTCCATTTGTGTAAGAATTATGTGTGACATTTCTCAGCTATTTTAAGAAGTGCTGCAGCATACCAATCATACAAAATAGCAGTCATAGTCCATGAAACAAGTAGCAACCGCAGCCAGAAACTCAAGCATTTGGTTAATATTACTGCTGTAGATTTACTGTACATTCTCTACCTACATATCAAGAGATATAACCTTTTTAACATGTTAGGGAAATGAGATGAGGCTGGATGACTTCCCACAGTAATTCATGGTGGCAGGCCAGGATAATAATGGTTGGCAAGATCCCCTGACAGAGTAAATGAGGGTTTTTATTACCAGTGGGGACACCTCAGGCCTTTCATCCAGTAATCCCTCTGGCTTGTGCATTTAGTGCAACTCACAGCAAGATGCAGAAAACAACAAAAAAAAGAATGCTTCTGATAAATCATTTTGTTAAGTAGCCTTCAAAAGCTGGTGTTTTACTGCTGAAGGAACAGTCCGCTACTTCTTCATAGAATTATTATGATTAGTCTCTTTGCTGCTGGAAGCAGTGTTGGAGCTGCATGTCAAAACACTGCAGCCTCTTCTGCTTTGTATTTTAGCCCTCTCCTTCCTTCGCTCTCTCCTCACTTCTTAACTCTGCTTGTGAGGAGTATGGTACACTCAGTGACATAGCTTGATTTTTGGTCAGAGCAGAGAGCATCAGCCTGGAAGCAGCAGAATTTCATGATAAAAAGCAGAGTGACTCCAGCAAAGTGAGTTTCCTCCAGCAGTTTGTGTTGATCTAAATCTTCATTTCTTTGTGTTTGGTCTATGTTTCCTCTCTCTTTGTCTCTAAGGTGTATCTTCTGTCTCTTTCAAACTGAGTTTCCGGGCTACAGATCCAGGCCTGGACCCCACTAACTGTGCCAGTTAAACAAATACAGTTTCCTGAATACAACAGGAGGTCTGGGTTGAGTCTGATCATTGCAGAGTACCCATGCTGGTTGTTAATAGGTTTTTCTTTCCTTCTGCTCTTTGGCTTTCACCTGGTTGTGTAGTTTTCTCCTCAGCTGGCCTGGGCTTTGGCACCCGCTGGCAGCAGTGGGGTGGTGGGAAGGTAACAAGCTTCCTTCAAATAACATTCTCCGTGCTCATGAGGGATATTAACCGAGGGTTGGCTTCCAATGAGAGCTGTGTCAGACAGGGGAAAGCTGCTTTTTACCTCTGATTTCCCCTCCTGCATGGGAATTTTGGGATGGATCTGTAAACCACATCTCCTATTTCTTATTCATTTGAATCACTTGAAGCAATAGCTGTTTTTTCCCCTTTTTGCTGTATGACTCTTTTTTTTTTCTTTACTTACCTGACTGGTAACCTATCACTAGAATGCTTCTCCTTTCCTTAAAGGTTCAATGTGCTACCTCTTGCATCCTACCCCAAAAATTTGAAGGGAGCTATCTCCTGCAAGGATTTTATCTCTCCAGTAGAGGAAGCAGGCAAGAAAAATCACACCCGTACTTAAAAATGAAACCACATAAAATGGGTTTATAAAAAAATGGGAAGCTTGGGAACCTGATAATACTTTTCTTTCTAATTAACTTACACAATTTTGCAAATGAGTCCTCTGTTTCTGGGGAGGGCAGAGGAGAGGAAGTTAACGTGAAACATCTAGGTTTAAGAGTACAGTTTGCCATGATTAGCAAAACAAACAAGTCTCATTAGATCTAATTTTTAACCCTGTCAAACATAGGTTTTTTTCTGAGGACCAAAACTATGTATAGCACTCTGAGGACAAGCATTTTGAGGATGGTTTTTTTTGAAGGAAAATTAAACTAGCCCTGTCACACAGCTTTATGTTCCCAAAAGTGCTCTTTGGTTTCTGGTAAATGTTAAATTTATTTACTCCTTCTCTATCTGATATCAGTAGTTCACACTGATAAGGTAAACCATAATGCACCAACAGCCACTGGTGCCAAAGCTGAAGGCAAGGTGGTAACATACATATGATTAAATCAGTGTGTGGGTGGCTTGGAGTTGAACTTGGAATGTGAATTATGATGGTTCTCTATAATGCAAAGAAAACGTGGTTTTAATAGTGCTTACCTGTGTACCCAAGTGGACAGATGCAGTCATACTGTCCTATCTGATTGAGACACGTTGCCCCATTCAGGCATGGATCTGACACACATTCATTCACTTCCAGGTCACAGTGCTTGCCTTGGTAGCCTGGGACACAGTAGCAGGAGTATTCATCAACCCCATCTCTGCACACGGCTCCGTTGTGGCACGGTTCAGAAATGCATTCATCAAAATCCATTTCACAGAGTTTACCTGTGTATCCTGCACTACAAAGGCAGGTGGGTTCAGCCAGGCCAGTCTGGCAAGTGCCTCCATGCTCACAAGGGTTTGTGTCACACACACTAATGGCTATTTCACAGGTAGGTCCGTTATACCCAGCAGGGCACTCACAAGTAAAGCTGAAGTTTCCAGCAGAGCTTAAACAGGTAGCATTTTGAAGACAAGGGTTTGGGGAGCAAGGATCAGAGGATTTACTGCAGAGTTCCTCCACACTGTCCCCTGATATGTCTGCACAGCCGCAAGTATCATCTTTATGACCAGCAACACATGTAGAGTTCTTTTGGCAAGAGTTTGACAGGCACCTGGAATCATTCCTCATGCAAAGTGACTCTAGAAAGGAAACACAAAAAAATCTTGAGGACTTCCACAGCACTGGAAGTAAACAAGAGTGAAAGAACTGCAACTCTTAATACAACTGTGTTTCAAAACCAACACCTCTAATTGTTGGCTTGTTGAGAAGAAAATAGGGCTGGTTACTGTGTGACACATATCAGTAGACTAATAAATGTAAAATGAAAACAATTTTGAAAATATGAGTAGGTTGTAATTTCCTGTTCTCACCTCTTTCAACAACCATGGCTTGGAGTGTCAGGATTGCTTAACTCTATATTAAGAATACAGTTGCAACAATATTGGTGGTTGTCAACAGATATCCAACAATGTAGAATGCATTTAGCTATATTTAGGCCAATTATTTTACTTTTTTTTTACTAGGAAAAGGAGTTGAACCACATTTTTCAGTTCAATACCACTTTGTATTCTTTTGTGGTGGAAGTTTTTTGTATTAGATTTCAACAAAGCTAAATGACTCGGATGCAGTTAGAGCTCAAGTACGTGGTTCAAACAATTGTGCACTTTGATTTTTTACTTCCTGATTATAAATTGTAATCTGACAGCTGTACAACATTTTCACCACAAAGAATCTCTCAAATGCCTGAGGTTCAAAATAGCCCTCTGAGAGCCTTCCAGCCTCTGAGGCTGAAAAGACATGGTGAACACAATGTAACTATGTTCCTCACCCTCCAGGAATTGAACTCCTGGCAGTGATTAAAGACCACTCGGAGTTGCCTTGCTACTGTAAAGACTGGCTGACAATAATTAGAGCTACTTCTCATTTCCCAATCAAGGCAGAGCGAGCTGTTACCAGCATTGTTCATAACCCTCAACAGAGGAAAAACTGATAAGAGTTAAAGCAGTGAAAGTAATGAAGGATGTTCTTTCTAGTAAAAGAAAGCAAAAATTTTGCCATGAAACCACATATTCTTTAAAATCATGATTGTCGCCATAACAAAATAAATGTCTGTATTCAGGTGTAGACATCTGCAGCCTTAAATTCAGTGTTCAGCATACTAAGCAATAGCAGCAAGGTGCCAAATACTGAGTGCCTGAGGTAGGTGTGTCAACCTGTGCTGAATCCTCTCCAATCACAGCTTCTCTGCCAACACTATCAATTGAGCTACACTGAAGCTTGTGTACTTTTATGAGTGCTATAATCGGGTCTCCCACATGCAGAAAAGACACAGACAAAGAGTGCAAAGGGGTTCTGCTGATCACTAGACTAATCTTGTACCACCATGCTGCTTCTGTAATGACTTGCCACTGTTTCTGTATGGGTCGGTGGAAATGGTGTTAATCATCAGCACACATCCTGCAGTGTTTGGGAATTTCATTATTCATGTATAAACTGACTTAATGCTGTGGAGATTGTAAGACCCAAAGGGATGATTGCAAATGAGGTGTTTGCTCTAAACCTCTAGTTTCTTGTAAAGGTCAAGCTTTTGAATGCTGAGGAGAGGCTAGTGGAAGAAATCCCGCCTCCCAGTACTGTGGTAGTAAAATGAAACAATGACAGATCAAACTTCATAGTGATCAATTGAGAGAAGAAAGACAAGTAGTTATTTACTGACAAAAAAACACCTAGAAGGCAGGGACCATATAAATACTGAGCTAAAAAGCCAAATGCACATATAGCATTTTAATTCCTACTCATCATATTGGAAAATCTGATCTGGTGTATAAGAGTGTTATCCAGTACAATTTTTTCTTTTGCAACTGATTTTCATCATGTTATAAGAAACCCTCTACTGCACAGTGAACATTTGAATACCATCAGACTTCTAATGTGATTATGATGTAACACTCCTCAAAATGTCAGGGTAAAACTGTAAACAAATATATTGCATATTCACAGAATCACAGAACGTTAGGGATTGGAAGGGACCTCAAAAGATCATCCAGTCCAATCCCTCTGCCGGAGCAGGAACACCTAGATGAAAAAAAAATATTTGTATCGCAAGAGAGGAAAAATGTCACATATCTTGGCCAAGAATCTATGAAATAAAGCTGAATGTTTCTTTTGGAGAGAAGGCAGTGATTCAGAAGGGAAATACTAGTGAGCTGCAGAACAAAAGTTCCATTAAATTATCTATATGAGTATCATATAAACATCCTATTTTCTTCTTTCAGTTTATACTTTTATTCTGGAGTCTTGTTTGGAAATACAAAAGATATGTGTCTTCTACAGCAGTTACTTGAAAATTAATGGCAGAAGAGTGTATGTTTGTGCAAACAGGGTGTTGTGGATGAGCTGAACTTCTCAGAGAAATTCAGACCCATCTACCACCAGTCACTAATTTCTTTCTGCTTCTTAGAACAGAGTTTCAGGAGGATGGATGCAATAAAGAAGGAGACGGAGGATTGAAAGACAAGTAGCATGTAAAGATGTTTATTACTAACTGGGGCTAGACCAATGCTGAGAAAGTCCTGGGACAGATCCCTGGCTGGCTGGGAAAGTGAGAAGCTGCAGATAGCAACCAGTCACTGGGGACTGTCAGAGAATTCAAACTGACTGATGAGGGTGCTTTTACATAATGTGTATTTTATTACACAATATAACAATCTTTTTTTTTCCCAGGGAGGGGAAGTGGAGGAAGAAAATCTCAGAAGGCTTCTGAGGAAAGGCAGCTTATGTAGGTGTGACACTATGATAATAAATGGGGAGGTTAGAAGAGTTTTCTGTGTTTCACTGTTGTGCCTTCTGAATTGAGGTGTACACTGGAGCAGCAGTGGTTCTGAGAATAAAAAGCAACAATATGAACAAACTTGATGCTCATGACCAGATACTCAGTCAAATACCTAATTAATACTTGTTTGAACAAGCGGAATAGAGATTTATGTAGTAACATTGATAGTAACAGTGACATAATGATTTAAAAAAAAATAACAATGGTCTTAAGGATTACACAGAAATAGCTTCTCGATTGTTTCTTTTGGGGTGTTGCATGTATAAGTAAAACCTGATAAATGTTTTTGTTTGAACTATTTTTATCTACTGTCATGCTCATATATACCAGAGATGCAGAGGACAAATATTGAGAAAAGGTATGGTTTTTCCTTGGTAAACTTTAGCTTTATTTAATGCAGGCTAAGGCAGACCAGACTAAGCAAGCAAACTAAACATTGATTAGCAGGAGGAGGAGAAGAGCTTTACCTCTTCTTCTTTGAAGAAAAACAGGACAAAAATAGTACTTCTGATTTAGCCTGCTTTT
The DNA here is from genome assembly GCF_000695765.1 of Mesitornis unicolor. Lineage (NCBI taxonomy): Eukaryota > Metazoa > Chordata > Aves > Mesitornithiformes > Mesitornithidae > Mesitornis > Mesitornis unicolor. The sequence continues at coordinate 61,912 of NW_010181175.1, forward strand.
CAAATGACTGTCCCCAAACCTGTTAACATTCAGTTTTGCACTGGGAGCAGGTATTTCATCCTAATGCAGTGTAAATTGTACTTCCCCCAGCTCAAGCTCTCACTGAATGCAAAATTCAAGGCAGCGGCCATGGTGTACTGACTTGCTCCACTGTCAGCAGTATCACAGACCTTTCTCCTCCTCAACAGACCCTTGTGTATGATCTGATGTCCCAGTTTACACAATAATTTTGTATACTACTCATGTATTAATTTTCTTTTCTTTAGCATGGATAATAAAGAGCTTGCTGCAATCTATTAATTACAGTTAAAATAAGCAGAACTTCATTCTTTAGGAACTTTTGCAATGCCACATTTTTCTTGGGATTGCACAACTTTAAAGAGCTTTCCTTTCTACCTACTTAAAATTCATTAAAAGTGCACGTTTGAAGAAATGTTCCAGATTTAAAGAAATTAACTGTGATTAAGTTATTACATTATCTAACTATTATGCTGTGTAAACTACAAGAAGGGGAGGTCAATCATTCAAGTGCTTCTTAAGTCGGACCACTGTGACATGAGAAGTAATTTAGTTAATCATTGCTGCTTTTCCAGAGATAATTTCCGTGTAACAACTCAGTTTGTTGCAATGATAGTATGAGAGAGAAACTGAAGCATTTGCCCATTTGGAGTTTTGATAGCAACATCCTGGCTTTGAGCACTGGTTAAAAAGCTTCAAAGCTCTCTGAGGCAGTAGCAGTAGATGGAAAATGAGAGAAGAGGAATGAAAGCCCTAAAAGCACAGTCTGTAGTGAAGGCAACCAATTTGTTTCCAAGGTGGCATTGCAATAGGAAAAACATGAAACAGAAAACCTTTCCTGGATCTTTTAAAGCTAGTGTCTTAATTTCAAGTCCTCTGGCTTTATAAAACATCTTTTTAATGCAGAAATTGCTAACAGACAATTCAATAAATGCAGTTGTCCCTAGAGGATGCTTTTGTCTGGTTTGTACTACAGATTACAGTGAAGCAATGAAGATTTTTGGAATTTTATCTTCATTCTAATGCATTGTGCTACATTTTTAATTGTTTGTATAGTTCTTGAGGAACACAAGAGTTCTGAAGGTCTTAGCAGAGATGCTGAGTTTTAGCTTACTTGTGATTTAAAGGCTAAGACTAGAGGTTTTTTTAGGAGTGCTATACAGTGGTTTTGCCCCAGCAGCACAACTGCATCTCAAACCAGTGATCATCAAAGGGTTTGCAATTATCATACTGTGGTTAACAAACTGTATGCCATTCACCAGGGCATTTCCATGATTTTTTTGGAGAAAAATCATGTTCCTAAATTATACGAGTGCTTCAGAAAAATCCTTGGATCCTGGACTGCTAGTTAGAGCACCATTTTCCACCTATTTGAAACAAGCTATTTATGCTAGCTGCCTTCCTGCCCCATGGAAACTCAGCTTCCCTGCTGCTCTGGCATGATGTGGAAGGATGGATTTGGGAACTTATTGAGAGCTTTGTGGGAATGAGAAGAGGAAGATCATAGCATGTGGAAGCTGACCTCCCCCATGCTCTGTGATGTGATGTGGCAGAGTATGATGGTGTCTGATGCATAGGCTGGCTCAGTTTGAGCTCATGGTTGAAGAATATTCTGTACTACATTTGCAGAAGAAGGGTAGAAATGTTTCAGTGTTTAAGGGGGCTTGATTTCTGGTTAGGTTGCAGAAGGATAACCTGAAAAGGCCTCATGTTCTAGGCTCAGATACGCAGAGGAGTTGTTTTCATTCCTAAGCAATTAAGGTCACTTCAGCAGTGATTTGTTCTGACATAGTCTTAAAACTTGTATGTAACATTAGAAAAATGGAAACAAAATGCTGATCATTTTGGATTTACACTGACTGACACTTGAGGTAATTATCAGTCTCTTTATAAACATTGGTACATTAATCTAATTACGCGAGGAATTAGCGCCAAGCATTTTACCCCATGGTTAAATCCTTTTGATGCAAATGAGATGCTTGGCAGTAAAATTCTTTGCAGTAAAGCTTGCCATCTACTGGCAAACCGTCAGTATTACCAGAAACATGTTAAAACGCATCTTTTGCAAGAGCTGGCACAAACTACTGAATGTAAGAAATGCTGAGAAAAATATAGTATTTTTTTCCTGTAGGATAAGTTTACTTAAATTCATTAAAGTGACATTGTTAGTGCATGAATAACTGAGCAACTGAGCTTGTATAGTTAATCAGCACCAAAAAGGCATGATTTTTGTCTGGTAAAGGCTTCTTAGTGATTGGAAACCACTGCAGTGGTGCAAAACATCTTTGTTTAGGATGTTGGAAGTGCATGACAATGAGGGAAAAATTAAATTAGTGGGAAAGTTAACAGAAACAGGGCAGGAGTTTTGAAAGTGCCAAAGCCATTTGGCACAGATGGCCTGATTTGTCACATGAAAACTAGTGTTCCTCAGTAAAGCAGGTAATTTTGAAGAGCTTATCTATATGCCTTTCTTGACAATTCAGAGTTGATTTTTTTCCTAGATCCTGTTTAAATTGGATACTTGATTGCACATTGACTGGCTTTTCAAAATATTCTGCTATGTTAAGTTGATTAAATCAAAAGTAACGTGATGTTCCCCAATTCTGAGAATTTGATCAGCAATTTCAGCCATTCAAAGCTCACAAACAACACCTAGCAAACTGTGTTGGGTTGTTTGTATTGGAATTTCTTTCAGCAAAGACTTGTTCTTTTGAGACAGAACTCTCCCTACAAATTGGTAAAATATCATAATCAGCAGCAGAATTTTAAATCAAATTTCAATCACTGCTAATTGCATTGTTATGAACTGGAGTTCACTTGGCTGTGGGCACGCCTGCACTTTGCTAATCATCTCATCATTCCTGGAGGCTGCTTGTAATTCACAATGCTATTCTTCAGATTTGCCTTCTTTCCCTGAAGGAGGACTCTAAGCTTCACAGAAGCTCTCAACGCTAACAGCTTCAGGGTCTTTTACATATGATGCAGAGATTTTCTGACCTTCTTAACAGACCCAGTCTATTTTCTAGAAAAAAAGAGAACTTCTTGATACTCATAAAGTCATCAACACTGATGAGTTTACTGTGCTTCGAGAAGGACTTCTTTCTTTTTTTTTCTGGTTCTTTTTTCCTTTTTTTTTTAACATAGAGTTATTACTTCACACATTTGAATTAAAACTAGGAAGCTACACCAGCTAATGCAGGTAAAGCAGTTCACAGCAAAAACTGGCTTTTTAGTAACTTATACATTTTGGAAAGAAATGGATAGCAAAAAGCCCCAATATGCTGGTCTATGAGTTGAGAAATGAAATTTTAAAATTACTCCTAAGGAAAAAAAATTATCAAATTACAATAGGAAAAAAAAATGTATTCTCTTTTTCTTTTTTTTTTCTAAGAAACAACCCAGAAAATGTGTGCTGGATAGGGCCTTTTGATGGGTTTAATTTGCTAAAATAATTTACATTATTGACATCTTAGTTGTCAATCAAGAAAGATAAAATTTCATTGGGATAAATGAAGGAACCATTGCTTCTCTTAGTGCTATTACTTCAATCTGTCTTTTGTTGACTCAACAGCATACAGCATTTGTTCATAACTGAAGGCTTACCTTATGATCAAATAATCTCACTAAAGAACTCAGGGAAAACATGATGGTAGCAAGGATTTAGATAGCCCAGTATCTGGAGTCAGAAATGAGAACCTTCAATGCTTGCATTCATTTCTTGTTTGTGTTCTTGTTTAAAACTTGCCCCTGGGATTTTAAAACAAGTGTGCAAATCTGTGTCACTAAAATATCAAGCTCTGTGACTTTAGCGAGATCTTGAAATAATTAGCATTTAACTGGAAATATTAAAATATAGCCCAAGGCATTTGGTGCTGCATTGAAAAGTGTTTGTCTTTGGTATAGCTAGGCTTATTTCAGTTTATGTGCAGTGCACCATGACACAGAAAATACAGTTCATCACTATGACAATAACTTCCTTGTGAAGACAGCCTTAGAAAGTTGTGCGTGTGCATATATATTCAATTTTGATGAATCTTGAAGAACTAGGGAAGAGATGAGCACAGCTGCATAATCGACAGTGACAGAGGTTGGCATCAGATACCTTCACCACGGACTGAAAGGCAGAGATGCCATTCATGGATCAGCATTTGGCAGATGGGGAAGAAAAGGACATAAAACCAGGCCAAGCTGGATAAAGCAGAGCAAGGTAAAGGGCTGTCTAAGCCCTCAAAATAGCTTTTCCATTGAGATTCTCTGTAAGTAGATAACTCCAGGTTTTCCATACAGTTCTGATTGCCAGACTGAAGTCTCAAACTTCATAAACATTGCATTAATGCTATTCTACTGCTTCCCTGCCCATCTCCCCAAACATTTGTCTACTGTCTTAAATATTTAATTTGGTGAGCAGCTTGTAGTTATTGTGGTGCCAGTTCTCCTTTGCAAACTTCACCTGGGATGGCAGTGCCAGTCACAGGACCCGAACTGCGCTGCTCACAGCTGGAATTGTTACCCAGTCTGCTCAATGCCAAAGCATACCTTGGGAAGGTACGGTAAAACCTTTCCCAAATAGGCAAACACTTTTTGTTGTGTCTAATAATATTGTAGTCATAAATAGTTAATCCTGAATCTTTAACTTCCGTCGAGTGTCCAAAACATCCTAGCATGTTGTTATAGAAACCACTTTCAGGCTTTAAATCTTGAATCACGATTATTACCATAGTAATCACCGCCACACACAGGCAGAAGAGAAAAAAGGCAGTTACACAAATATTACATTTCTATCAAAAAAAGCCAATTCTGTTTTCAAGTACATTTGTATCATCAAAATAAGGGAAAGTAAATTAACAATTTATTTTCTGAAGCAGAAGTATTGTATATTAGTGTAAGAGTAACAATGGAATAGCATTAAAATTTTAAAATGCTGTTTAGGAAACACTTCAAGATCAAAGCTATCTGTGATTAAAATTACAGAACTGGTATTTAAATCAGTGTCTTCATTTCACTATTCTCCAAACATTTCTGCAAGCTCACAATAATTTGATGCTGTCCCCACAGAATGAAGGACACTGCTGTTGGCTGACATTTTCCTTTTCTGCTGTCTTTTTACCTTTGTGCTGTCCCAGAGTTCCTTACCCTATGAGCGCTTCAGCAGCAGCAGCAATCCTTATGGCTGTACCGACTGATTGTACTAAACACAGCCACAATCTGTCAGGCTTTCCAACAGAGCAGCCACGTACTGACTGTTTTATCGCATTGTATTGAGGTATGCTAGCTGACAGGCACTTGCATGGCGTGAGCACACATGTGGCTGCTTGGTGGCTACTGCACAAGTGCTGGAGAAAAACAGGGAGTAGGTGCAGCTCATCAGCTTCTGAGTTGTGTTGTCGGCAGCAGACAAATGAAGCAAATATCTCAAAAATGAGGTAAACGCTTTCTTCTAAAAGTAAATATTTTTTGGCTCCCACTTTATTTTGCATCATACCGTCTGTGCTGGAAAAAGGAGAATCAGGTCCAGGAGCTCTACAGGGCTCCTACAGATTGAGTTTGGTAGATTTTTGGTTCAATTGGACATAAAGACATAGTGCTACCAGTAATGCAAACAGACTGGTTTCTAATGTGAACAAAATAGTTTACCCACTGCTTCTTTACCATTATGTTTAGCACTACAGCACTACGGTTTAAGTTGATAGTGCATAGTGATCATCGTGCTTTTATGGTGCGCAGATATTTTTGTTTGTGTAAGGCGCAGGACAGTGGCTGGTCAGGCCCAGAAGGTACCTGATATGCGTCACAGTGATTGATGCAGACAGACACTGAACTGATTTCTGCTGTGCAGTCTCTGCTACTGTATGAACTCCATCTGAATATAACTTTCCTCTTTAATAGTTTCATGATATGTCTCCACATTCTTATCTTCTAATTTTGCATTACATGAGCGTAATGAGGTGTTCCTTCTCCCTTTAGAAGTGATGAAATATCTTTTTTAGTTGAATTCACACAGCAGAATTTATTCTTAATACTACAGAACAGGATTCGTTCACACAGGGATGTGGGAGATAAACAGGCAGGAGAGCAACAACCATGGTACATGGTGGTGGGAACCTGGGCCAGCTTCAAGTTTGCCTTCCTATCAGCTCTTCAGAGGCAAAGAGCACGGAAAATTTGTTGTGCTCAAAAATGGAAACAATTTTATTTAGGTAATAAACTTAATTGCTTATAGGAAAGATCTGGTGATTCTGCAGGTTAAATATCTTTGTCCCAAGGATTCAAACCTTTCCTGGCTGCACTTGCACTGCTCTTAGGGCTTTATTAAAGCTGGGGACATCCTCAGCATATAACTCAAGATACAGAGCTGTGTGTGTAAAGATCTCTTCTGTGAGATGAAAGGTTCTGCAGAAATGAAGAGAGAAATAAAGAGAGAAAACCTAGGTGGTTTAGTTAGGCATGTGAATTATGTTTTGTACTTCAAAATATTATCCTCTATTGTTTGCCCTTAGGGAGGTTTCTCCGCATGCCTAGATGAACTTGTTTGGATGGGTGGATTTGTAATGCTTTTGTGAATGGTGTTGCTCCTGCCTTGCTCCCAAGAAGTACAAAAATGGCAGCATCAAGCCTTTTAAAAATAATGGAAGCATAATCTTGTGTTTCCAAATCTGATATCAGAACCCAGTGAGGGGTGCAAGTGGTGCTGGGGAAGTGGAAAAATGAAAGCAGTGCTTGCAGTTGGAAAGATACCACCTGTATTCACAGGAAGAGGAAGGCTGAAACGTGGGCCTTGGAAGCAGACACATGGCAAAATAACAAGGGAAATGGTGCCAGAGCCAAAATGGGCTGCAGAGAGACCAAGGTGCGATCTCACTTCTCTGCATCAATGAGGGGATTTTCAGGAATGTGAGGGCAGTGACACAGCATAAAACCATCAGTTTGTGAGTTTAGGTGAAATCCAGTTGCTTCTGGTTCTGTCTGAATTCCAAGCAGTGCAAACGAGGAAGCAAAGGAGCCGTTGCCTCTTGAAGAGGCCAAATTTCACTTTGAGAGACAAAAGGTCTTCCAGCTTCCCTGGAGTCTGGAAAGAGTTTATGGCACTTTGCCTTTGCATTAGACAGAGGCTCCCACCTCCTGCTGAGCTCCTGGCTCCCACTGAATCCAGCCTCAGCAAGGAGCTGGGGGCTTGGCTGAGCTGGGAGTCACTGCCCCACATGCAGATCAGCCACCACTGACTTGCAGGGCTGAAACCAGGACATGCAAGCAGCTGTGCTACCACTGTGCTCAACTGCTAACATAGGAAAGAAAACACAGTCAGAAATGCTGCCAATTGCTGCTAAATCTTTGATCTACTGAGCTCGGCATAGAGGGGCTAAAAATATGAGTACAAAATTTACTTCAGGTCCAAATTCTGTGTCTACATGTCGTTTGCTTTTGAAAGCCATTACAAGTCATCATCTTCAGTCTCCTTTATCTGTGATTCTGCCCTCCACTTCATTACCTCTTTCTTTTTCTTAATATGAAAACAGTATACAGCAGAGATTCTGATATACAGTAGCACATAAAGGTGCTGTAATTTTAAAAAAATAGCCTCAAATGACTGTAACACTGACCTAGGTGTGATTTCCTTCTGTGAGTCAAAATTGGATAGGCTTAAAGCCCTGACTGTTAGAAACACATCATACTAACCTGTAAAATGAGGCAAGAATTTATCGTCTCGTGAGGGATATTTTCACCTCCGCTTTGCAAGTCACAGACTTCAGAAAATTAGATTTTCCCCTATGTAAGTCACATTTAAATTGTGACATCAAGAAAATGTGTATATGCTCATTGGTCAAATGTATTATGCTAGTAAATGATATGTAAAATGTTATTGTGAGGTGTACCACACAGCCATATCTTCACAGCCAGGATTTGATGACTCCCAATTCAACATAGTCTCCACAAGCACTTGTTTTTATGGCATTTGGATAACCAGAAGATGCCATCAAGGCACATCATATCAGATGCACCATATCCCTTCTGCACAGCCAGATCTTTAGCAACAAAATGCACATTCAGAAAATGTTTTTAATATACTACAACAGGGGCAAAACCCATGACAAAACACATGAGGGTTTTTATAGATCTGTTCCTTTTCCCAGCCAGCTTACCATGCACTGCTTTGAAGTTTGTGAGGAAATTAATGTTTTAAAGTTTCTAGGTGGAAAACTGTGTATTGATGTGTGCAGATGTTGAGATTGCCTCCAGTCGGTTCTCAGTACCACAGCTGAGAACTAAATGTTGCTGAAGTCAACACAATGCAGCAGAAGAGCAAGATCAGCTCCAGCTTTAGACTAGCATCACACTGATATCCATACTCACCAGAGTGCATGCTGTTCCTCCAGGCTTGATGAATGCACCGTCCTTTTCTCACACAATTTCAGTTTCATACTGAGTACTCCCATACTGACTCCCATGTCAAAATCATGATGCTGCATCTCCTTTCTCCCCAGACTTTAAAAAAGTAATCAGCCCTGTGACAGATCAGCATCATGTTGCTCGAAGCGGTGCACCGATTTAAATGCCACAGGAATCAGAAGAAAGCTTCAGTGCAGCTACAGTGCACAGTGAGCACAGAGAAAGCAAGGTCATTCTTTTCCAGCATGAACTTTGTAGAGGAGTTCACATTCCAGCCCTTTCTGCTCTTTACTAATTTCTTTTCAATGGAAATCACCTACAACTAGCTCTGCATGAGCTAATTACCAATTGGGAGTTAAAGACTGCTTGGGAAAAGTCACAGGTCCTATATACTGGGTCAGGCTAGAGTCTAACAGGGAAAACGGGCACAATCAGTGTGTTTGCTGTCTGCAGAGCTCCTGTGCTGAGAGCAGCTACCAACAGGGTACCAACAGGTCATAATACTGAGACTTGTGAAGAACAATGAACATGATTATGATCTGCACAAGTTGCCCTCACTGACTTCATCCAGATAAAAATCAGTCACAAGTCCAATAGAAGGGTGCTATAATGTGAACTCCCGCAGAGGGAAATGCTAATTTCATGTAACAAGAAAGCTCCGCCATAGTCATGGCTCTGACACAACATCTGTGGTAGCTTTCCTGACTTATTGTTTATTGTAGCATCCTAAAAAATCTACTGAATTATAACATAGGAAAAATGAATTTGTTTCATGGTTTTACATTTTATAACCAGAGTAAGCTCTGAAACAGATCCTAATAAGACTCTAAGCTACATGATAGGAAATTAGTCTGACTTCACAGACCACCATGGTTTCCTCTCTGCTGATTTCAAGAACTGTTTGATGATTAATGGCAAAACTCTTATGTTCACTCCCAATATACTATACAACCTGCAAAGATGTTGATCCATCAGCTTCCTCTTTCACTAAGAGCTACCACCCTCTCCTTGTCCATACTACAATGTAAGGCCAAGCCCTCACTTGATGGCACTGCAGAACTCAACTGTACCTGACAGCAATGCTGTGTAATCAAATGAAAGAATGGAAGTTAAATAAAAGCCAAGAGAACAGCAGCTGCAGGTCACGTTGTGTTCCCTGTCATAGAAGAACTTGGATTGAACTGAGTTTGTGGGTCAATGGAAACTATTTCTGTGAGAGGTATTCATTAATTTTTGGAGGATGCTAGGAAAATCAGAATTCTTACCCTACTGGTATCTACAAAGCAAGTCATTGGTTTGACATTTACCATTCTGTTCAGATAAGGAGCTGGCACTTTCACATTGTTTTTTATGCAGCTCATTCACCTGCCTTTTACTTTGCAGCAGAACACGATGACTCATCTGTGCAGTGGTGATTACAGCAAAGAGCACTGAGCTTGTGATGCTGCCAGGCCAGATGGAGCTGGTAGGTCTCCTGCTCTCATCAGCCTTGGCACATTTTCATGTCATAGCACTTGTCTGGCTGAGTCACTTGATGACTTTCTTAGAGGGTTCAAGGCTGTATGTCTCACACTAGTCCAGATGCTCTACTGAGGTGACAAATTTCCTTCCTTGTTGCCCACGTAACAATAACAGAAACAAAACCTTTGAGCTATAATTTATTCACAAAGCCCTTTTAATGCCTGATTTTTGGAAACTAAAAAATACTCAGTTCAGTAATGTGAAACATCATCCCTAGAAGTACCAGATCATTTAGCAGCATAGCCATAGCTAGAGCTGTTTCTAAGGCAGCTTATATCTCTAAAATACTTAAGTCTCTGTTCCAACTCAAAGTATCAGGGGCCTTTCCTCCAAGAGAAGCAGGATGTCAGACTGGCATCCTTTTATCCCAAAGTTCACTTCAGGTGATGGATCATAAGATCATCTTTGGGTTTTTGTAGCTGCTGACAATTCAGGTATAAGATTTTATTGAAACTCACTGCCTAACTGGACCAGAGCATGTCCTCTCTCCTGAGGATTTGGCTGCCAGGGCTCAGGGCTAACACCGATAGCACAGCTCCATGGATTTAAGAAGCCTCAGCAGACACTTGCCCTTTCTTTGCTTGGAAGCTATTTTTAAAGTCAGTCTTTCACCACTGGTATCTGCCTGGCCACATACTCCACTGATGCAGTCCTAGCCCCTGACCTGGGCTTGATCTCACTATGGCCCTGCCTAGTGATCTCTGGACCACAGCCTGATAACTGTGCCCCAGAACTGATCCTGACTGATTGACTGCAGCATCACTATGAACTTGTCTGGCAATCACTGGACTGTGGTTAACCCTGGCTGCCATCACCTGCTCTGCCTGCCTTGCTCAAGTCCAGTAGGACTGGTCTCTTCAAGGTACGACCACTGTCCTGACTGCTCTGTTGTCATCCTCAGCTCCCAGCTTCCCTCCCCTTCCCCTGCAGAGCAGCCCACACTTGCTGCTCCCTGGCCATACCTTTCAGAATGAACTGGTTTTCTTAGTTTAAGATAAGAAAATCTCTATCTGCAAATCTACATGTGTCAGACATAGAGAAGGAGGACAGGTTTTGGGGTTTTTTAAGTGTTATGCTGAAGCGTTAGTGTTTTCAAAGCACTTTTCATTCTCAAAGCATTGTGCAAGCCTCCCATAGGTCAGGGGAATTACACCAACCGTGCTAGCATAAGCCATGCAGAGTCAGAGATCTCACAGGGATCTCTTGGTCTCGCAGCACTGATCTCACTTCCAGAGAAGCAGTGGCTGACCCAAAGGAAGAGCAAGAGTATTGAAAATCCACTCCATAGTTAGGGATGTCTTTCTCTGAAACCTCTGTGAGATGCTTCATTGTAGAAATAAAGCAAAGCCAGAATATTCACTGGCATCAGGGTATGCCCAGGAGCCTTCCTTGGGGAACACGCTAAGCCTATCATATTAGAGGATTATCACTGAAAGGCAAATTGTTTCTATAAGCCTAACATGGTGGTGTGTTTTATAATAAACACACCTGCCACTAGGGCATTAAATACCTGCTATAAATGAAGAGTTATCTAGCAAGCCTTCATCAAAATTAGACCAGTAAGACTTTTGTCAGTAAAATGGTACAAAATTTAAAACCATGAATAAATAAACACTATTCAGAAGCATTGTTTAATTTATGTAAGAGGTAGATCTGACTCTTTTTCTCTCCTTCCTTTCCTAGTTCTTACTTTCTGCCTTAGATTTTTTCCATGCATTTTTCTTTTCTTCCTCTGAGGTCTGATTCAAAGCAGACTTGGATTTACAGGGCATAGTGGGAAGTTACAGTAACTTTGTGTGGCTGGTAAGAGAGACCGCAGTAATTGTAGCCCCAGGACACAAGGTCACTGGTGGCACCAGCTCCACAGGGTAACAGAGATGCCTGAGCTGTGTCGAAGTGCTCACACTCCACAAAATGAAACAGAAGACAGTAAAGATGCTCTGGCCTGCTATTCCCCTCTTGCAGTTACAGTGAAGTTTTGTGTCACACAACTCTGCTCTTAAGACACAGGGAGAGCTCAGGATGATGGTGGTGTAGTGCCTGAGGAGTGAAAGATAAGATTAACAAGCAGGAGGAGAGAACTAAAGCATCCACAGCTTGATATCAAGCATCTTTCTCTATCTGGAGAAACTTTGGTGTCATACCATGATGAAAAAAACAGAAAGAATACCAAATTTTTGGGGAAAGGACCTTCCCCACAAGGATACCAGTCCAGACTATGAGTACAGGGTACATTACATATAGCATCCTGACCCTACTTTTCATTAAGTTATGCTATATAAATAAATAAGGTCTGTGTAATAGTAAAGGTCTGGCCATAAAAAAAAAAAGTAATATTTAATAGCAATAATGAATACGTGATAAATATCTACTGGGTATCTCAGTGGGACCAGTTTTGCTCAGAGCTCTACAATGGGCTTTAATGATCCCAAAGGGCATCATACAACATACTGTGCTGAGAGACTGCAGAACAGATTAGGAAGTAATTCTCAGTACTTAATACCTGGGGATTCTCAAAAGCAATTTTCTCATAGGATCACATTTCCTTTGATCACTGAGATTATTAATTATAGATAGCCTTGAACAGAACAAGGCCCTGTTACTGTACTCCTCAAACTGCATCTCATTTAAAAGGAACAAAATACCTTACTTAATTAGAGGCTCAGCTATGGTGTCTTTTAAAGACACTTTGGTAACCTACTGTAACAAATATTATTCCATTAATAATCAAGGGAGCTTGTAGGCATAACAGTATAGGAAGGAAGTGCTTGTCATTCAGCTTGCCAGGCCAGTTAGAGTATCACCATCCAATAGAGCATTTATACTATTGATTATAGCCTATATTTCAAAATGGTTTGGACTTACGTGGAGCTCTCTCCTTTGTGCCATTTTATTTAATTGGATCCAGCCCATGCTTCATCAAGTGATCTCAGGCAGATGCACTTAAATCTTTGTTTTCTCTCTGTATAAATGGAAGCTAATAATTCTTTGGGCTAACTTTGCCTCTGTTCTGTTTTTGTCTTACCTATGCTTTAGTCTTCATGATTGAACATATGAAATTAGCCACAAAATTAACTAGATGAGCACTGGTTTGTATATTTGCATGCTTAGTTTACTCTTAGCAACATGTGTTTGTCATTAGATGTGGTGATTCACTCTTGTCAACAAATTACACTCATTGACTAGGAAGTTTGTGTCTGTAAATTCTGATGTTGCAAGAAGCTTTTCCTAACATTTTATTCATGCTGCAATCTTAAATATACATGCTAGAGATACATGCAGGGATTACTGTATTTTCCATGTATTGCACTCATGGATTACATCTGAGAAAGCAGAAAGTTTCGTTCCGCAGCAACATGGGTCAAATTCCTGTCAGGGTGGCTATGCAGAGCCAGGTGTGAGTCTGTCAGGAGATTACAGATTAGCACCTCCAGGCACTTGCCCCTGCTCGGCTCCTTAGGGAGTTTATAGGCAGTGGAGAGGGGATGGTGGAGGTTTCTTACAGCTCTGCAGCCCATATCTCTGTATCATTTGAGTGTCTGTTGCCAGGCTAGTGCTGCAGTTTGGGAGGTGCTGGTGAGGAGCCTGTTCTCTGTGAGGAGAGGTTCAGTGCCTGGCTACCAGCCCTCCTGCCCCTAGAGCTGGGGTGGTCAGCCCTGCCAGGGAGACTTGGTGCTCTGCTTTAGTGAGGAATGCTACTCATTTGGCTGGACCTTGAGGCACTCAGGACTTCTCTGAGAAAGCCCTGGGGCTTTGCAGCAAAGGGAATGAGCTTCAGACTGTCTTTCTTCCCTAATTATATTAGGAAGAAAAAAGTAAGCTGCAGTGGTGGAGCAGTAGAGGGACAACTATGCTCCTTCTGAAGAACTAGTGCTTGTCTGATCTGCAGGGAACACTACACATCACCTACAGAGCACTGTAGTCTGCCTTGCTGATGAGAATCACAGAATCACAGAACGTTAGGG
>NW_010181176.1:0-456 GCF_000695765.1 Mesitornis unicolor
TAGTCGGTCAGTGGTGGTCGCTGTTGGTCTTAGTGTTTTAAACTTAGAATTTGGAGCTGCACTGACCAACTAAGTGTTGCTGTCTAAATGTTAAACTTGCTGTTTGGCAGCTCTACATTTAAAACTTGATCTACTGTTACAATAAATTTCCTGATTAAAAATTTGAAATTGCAGCTTAAAAAACAACTTGCTCCCTGGGAGTAATTATTAATTATTGAATTTAAATTTTAAACTTGAAATTGGAAAACTAAGTACTCCCAGGCAGCATCAGAAGGTCTACTGCTGCACCAGACCTTATTGTTTCACAATTTTACTGTATATACTGCCATACTGAAGCAGTACCATACCATGCACCCACTAGGAGAAGCTGCCACGACCACTACAGGGCACCCATGAAACCTACTACAGCAGCACCCCCCCAGCAGGGGCCCTACCCAGAAAGGGGATGCACCCCCC
>NW_010181176.1:1383-1769 GCF_000695765.1 Mesitornis unicolor
CTTCCCAGATCCTGGTTTTAATTTGGCAATCGTTCAGATAAGATAAGACCAGCACCTGTTTTTAGTCCTAGCATCTTTGGTGTGGTAGTAGAGATTGACTGTTTCCATTTGAGGGACCGCTCCTTTTTGGCAATTTAAGAGTTTCTTGACAAATCTGTCCTTTTTCGACTTTAACATTTTAAAAAAGGAACTATTTCAACTTTTCTGACTTTTCTGGCTGATTCTGGAGCTTTACTACATATATTGTCAATTTAGGAGTTTCTAGGCATAACTGCTGTGTTTTCTGTTTTTCTCCTTTTTCTTTATTTTGTTCTGCTTTTTAAACGTTTCTACCTACTATTCTCCCTTTCCCATAATTTTGTGCAATTTAAGAGTTTCTAGACATA
>NW_010181177.1:0-2360 GCF_000695765.1 Mesitornis unicolor
AAATGCATTCAAAAAAATAAATATCCCCATTTTGTGGACTCGAAGGCCCTTTCATTCACAGCGTTTTTCACGTGAAGTTCATTCAGATCCGAAGCAGCAACAACTTTAATGGGAAAACTACAGAGAATTACTTTCCCCAAGGGCAAAAAAAAAAAAAAAAAAAGGGAGATGAAGCAGTACTCTGGTGTGTAACTCGGCAGAGATGAGCTTTTAAGTAGCTTTTTCTGCTCAAATCAATGGGGAATCCTCCAACGAGGGTGACTTTGTCTACTGGTTAAAGAATGACGCTGTTAATTTAAGCAGGACCAGGGAATTATTCAGATCCAAGCATGTGGAGCTCTGCATTTTAGCTTGAATTTCCTTCAGGACCTTCTTAATAAGAGAGGATTGGGTCTTACTGGAAAATAAAGGTTTAATCTTCAGGCTGACTCTGTTAAATCACGTTTTGATGGTGCTATGAAAAGCAAGTGGCTGTTACCTCTCTCTTCGGCCACTCTTTGGCTCTTGAGGAGCTCTGCATGCTCTCTCCGTGCATTTCAAACGCTCGGTTGTCCATTTAGGAAAGCTGAAACAGAAAAAAATTACATGAAACAAGAGGTTAATTCTGATCCGTGCTCAGCTATGTTACAGAGCCCAGGGAAGTGACTCATCTTTTTCCACACACTAACAGCAATGATGGCATTTTGTGCGGTACCATGGGGCAGAAATGTGATGCGACACCCAAAAATTCCACATTAAACAGCAAGCCCAGAGGCCTGGGCATTTCCACACGCAGATTTCACGGTGTTCACGCATCACACGAACCCCTCAGATACAACACCACAGCGAGACAGAGCCTGAGCCAGCAACCATTCAAGGAAAGATTTTATCCCTTATCCCTTATCCCTCCCCAGCAGGGATCATCTCGGTGCTTTACCTACGCTAAGGAGCTAATAGATTAAAATTACAGTCTGGGCTGGTTGTGTAATCTACTTTTACAACCACAAAAAACGGTCGAGGATCCGGAACATCTTTGGTAACCCCTTTCCCTGCTGACCTTATCACTCTTGAAAAGGTTTTCATAAGCCTAAATCCCCCCTGCTGCAAAGGAACTGGTCCATTTTACCTCCCTGCAACAGCCCTAGCTAAAAAGGACAACTTCCCCCCCCTTTCTCCTTATTTCCTTGCTATAATCCACGTACATCTGAACTTCTAGAGGCCTGAGGTGAAGCTCGTTGCTTCTCATTAGCTGGATTTTGTGTTCTAAAGTTACTTTGCTAGGCCTGTTTCTACCACACCGCTAACTTCAAGATGGCTTCAATAACTTATAACTTCAAGATGGTTTCAATAACTTCTCCAAGAGTTGAGCATCGACGCTGGGAGGTGTAACCCACTTCTACCTCGTGTAAAAGCCATCAACCACCTTTTTCCCCTGCCGTAACCTGAGCTTTATCCACCGCTTGCTGCTATTGATCTCTTCAATAAACATTTTCCCTTCGCTGACATCATTTACTACTCACAGACCAAAATCTTCCTCAGTGCTTCCTTACATCGGGAAGGGACTCACTGTTCCCTGGCGTAAGCAATAAGGAAACTTCAGGGTGATTTTATTATGTGGTTTTTTTTCACAGCTCCTCTTCCTCGTCTCTCGTTTTCGTGCTGTGGACTTTCCAAAAAGCACAGGAGTCCAAGATGACTCATTTTCAGCGATAATTTTGGCTATGTCCGCTACGCTTCCTCCCTGAAGGCCACTGAGAGACACATCACATTTATTTTCACTGCTCTGCATGAGAGTAACCTGCCATTATATCTTAAAAAGAAGTGGTTTTATGAGCTTTTTTTGCATAGGATTTTAATTGCAGTTTCTTTTCTTCTGATCTTCCTCTTTTCCCTTCTTAAAAAAAACCTTGGAAGAAAGTTCTTGGATTAACCTTCACTTTGTGTACCAAAACCTGGCATCACCCTAGCCTAAGAAATACCCTATGTTCCCCACCAAATACTTGGTTTAACTTGTATCAAAGGGCAAATTATTCTGCCAGTTGTTGACAAAAATGCTATTTCCATCATAAGCTTCTCGGATTGGTGGTGCTAATGGTAGGTCCTCAACATAACAGCACCCGATCTTCTGATTCTCCTTCTGCCATCATAAAGATAACAGATTGTCTCCCTCTTTATTCTAGAGATATACATTATAGATATATAGATAGATATATTCTATCTCTCTCTCCTTTCTCTCTCTCTACTATATTCTCTCTCTCTCTCCTATATTATGTTCTATCGCTCTCTCTCCTATATTTATATATCTCTAATATATTATATGATCTCTCCCTCTTTAATATATCTCCCTCTTTAATATATTATATTATCTCTAATATATTATA
>NW_010181178.1:0-669 GCF_000695765.1 Mesitornis unicolor
AGTGGCCAGCCCAGCCCTAAACCCTGACACTGACAAAGCTCGGGATGTGCCGTTACAAACCCCTTCCCATGCCAACCTGTGCTGCCCCGTGGCCAATCCTAAACCCACGCTTGTTTTCCAGGGCCTTCATTCCTCAAAACGTCCCCGTCCCGCAGCAGGGTGTTCCTGAGCTGGGCCTGGTCCATCTCAGCTGAACACACTAAGAGCTCCACTTCCCCTCGCGTTGGGGTCTCTTCTCCGTCCCCACTTTTTGCTGCTCCTGCCCCAGTTCCAGTGCACAACTGGAACCAGACCGAGGAGCCGGGCGTCCCCACCCCCTCACACGTTCTCAGCTGCACTACAAACGCTGCCCGGCACAGCGAGTGCCAAGGCCAACGGATCCTTGCTGGCCAGCCCTGAGGAGCAGCAGAGCCCTCACTTCCCCGTCCCCATCAGAGCTCCGCGTTGATGTGTGCGCTGGGAACTGCAGCAAAGCCCTCCAATAACACGGCTGCCCAAATATCTCCATCACCAGTCGCCCCCATGGCAGCCTCTGGTGTCCAACGGCCCCTCCTGCTCCTCCAGACACAAACACCTCTGGATCCACCACCCCAGCACGGAGACCTCGGCAGCCCCTGCCCAGCTACGGCCGTGCCAGGACAGCACAGAGCCCTTCCTCTGGCAGCAGGA
>NW_010181178.1:702-2162 GCF_000695765.1 Mesitornis unicolor
TCCTTCAGCTCACCACAAGCACAGCCCTAAGGAGCCCACCCGTACGATCATGGAAGACCAGCACCTTCCCTCCCCTTCCCAATTCCAGGGGAGCAGGGTCCCGGGTGGCTGTGTCCCCCCCAGATTTGCCCGCTCAGCCAGGGCAGCTGGACCGAGGTCCCCCCACAGCCCTGCCCTGCCCACGGCTCTGTCACCACAAGCACAGCACAACCCCTGGGGACCATGGCCACGGTTTGGGCACAAAGCTTGACCCCAGGACGAGCACCGAGCTGCCCTGGGCTATGGGCAGCAGCACCACGGTGACAACCGCCCTGCTCCTTCCCAAAGCTGCCCCAGCACGAGCCTAAGGCTGGGCTGAACGTCCCCATATTGAGTGAGCGGAGGGGTGCGGAGCAGCACACGGGGTCCCTGGCGTTCCCCGTCCCCATTTCCCACCTGGTTGATGTGAACGGAAGGGGGCCGCGGAGACCGACGAGTGGCTGGGAGAGTTGGGCAGGGACTTGCAGGGGCCGATGGAAAGCTGCTGCTTCTTCCGGAGAGCCACCACCTTCTGAGCCACTGCAGGAGGAGAAAGGGACAGGGTCAGCGTCCAGACCGCAGCTTCCTCCGCCCGCGGATTTCGGGAGGGCTTCGGGGAGACCCAAACCCCCTCTGGCTGCTGCCAACACCTGGGGCTCAACCTACACCCCCGGCTGACGGGGGGGTTTCTGCTGAGCCCCCATCGCTGCCGCGCAGGGGCCGGCGCTCGCCCACGGCCGCTCCAGCAGGACGGGCTGAGGACACAGAGGCCACCGGCTCCCAGGTCATAGAGCAGGGACTTCATGGGACACCGAGGAGCCACCCTGGGCAACCAGAGCCCCTTCTCGGTCACCACCTCACAGCTCCAGGGACACTCATGGGGCTGAGCAGCCTGGGCAATGCCACCTCCATCAGCCCAGGCAATGCCAGCTCCTCCAGTCTGGGCCCTCGAGACCCTCGTGGTCTCCAGACATTCAAAAAGTAACGTGAGGAACAACTCTCGCAGTTCCTGCGACCCCCCTGAACCACAGCATCCCCGGTTGGAAGGGACCACAAGGACCACCCGGTCCAACCCCCTCGACCGCCGGATGCCAACAGCCCCAGATCCCATCTCAACGGTTCGGGGTGCACAGGCTGCACTCCATGGCACTCAAGGTCTTTCCCACCCATCCCATTCAGTGATTTCACGTCCCGCACAGACACAAACCAAGAGCCAGCGCTGCCGCCCGCTCGTCTGGCAGGGCCTGCCCGGACCCCAAGGTAAACTGAGTCCTGTGAGCAGCAGGAACCCTCCTGCACCCACACACTGACCACGCTGACCTGCTGCTCCCTGCTCCCTGCACCCTCTCCCTGCCCGTCCCCATGGCTGCTGGCCGTGAGCCCCCTTTCCTCCAAACACCACCAGCTCAGACACCCCAGGAAAGCGAGGAAAACTCCTCACA
>NW_010181179.1:0-1107 GCF_000695765.1 Mesitornis unicolor
GCTGTGGGCAGACCCATATTGGACTTTTGTAACCTTTTTTTCTCCTGGGGGAAGGGCACCACGTGGAAGCAGAAGGAGACTGGGAGGAGTTCTCCCTACCCCTGACGAAAACATGGTAGGAACTGACTGCAACCCCACTCCCATCCGGATCACAGTGGGAGAGGTGAAGAAACCAGGAACAAAGCTGACCCCAGGAAGAAGGGAGGGGTGGGGGGAAGGTGTTTAAGATCTGGTTGTGTCTTCCATTGTTCTACTCCGATGTTGTTGGTGACAAATTAAAATTGTTTTTGTTTTTCTTCCTATGATGAGTCTGTCTTTTGCCCATGACCATTTAAGTGATGAGAAGAACTCTCCGTCCTTATTTTGACTAGCCCCTTTTTGGGGTATCATGGTGCTCAGTTGCGCAGTGAGCCTAAACCACGACATTGAGTTTATTTCATGTTTCCACCTGTTGAGCTGTCATGACGTTGCTGGCTATGCCAAAGAAATTTTTAGCACAATTCTTTTTCTTGTATTTTTCTTAACTATGCAATTTGTTCCACCACTTGGGGCAAGGAGAGCCCAAGAGACGTTATTAAACTCCAATTGTGTCCACCATACAGGGCATGCGAGTGCCATGGCAGCTCCCACAGCCCTGACCCTATCAGTCCTGCTGGAAGGACTTGTGGCATCCTAATCTAGTTTTCTTCCAGCCTGCATGCCCAAATTTTCTGTCCAAAGAGATGAGGGTTAGGATGTGCCTAGAATATGCACTTACATGGATGTACTCATTTACCAACAGTCCTGGCTGACTGGGGAGGTCCCAGTCGACTGGAGGCTTGCAAATGTGACACCCATCTACAAGAAGGGCTGGAAGGAAGACCCAGGGAACTACAGACCTGTCAGTCTGACCTCAGTGCCAGGGAAGGTGATGGAGCAAATCATCCTGAGTGCCATCACACGTCACGTGCAGGACAACCAAGTGATCAGGCCCAGTCAGCATGGGTTCAGGAAGGGCAGGTCCTGCTTGACCAATCTCTTCTCCTTCTACGACGAGGTGACCTGCTTGGTGGACGAGGGGAAGACTGTGGATGTTGTCTACCTGGACTTTAGTAAGGCCTTTGACAC
>NW_010181180.1:0-1696 GCF_000695765.1 Mesitornis unicolor
TGCTTTCAAACAACTTATTTTCCTGTGTACACAAGAGAGGCATCGTTTCTGCCAACCACAGCAGAATGTTTATTTTGCAAAAGTATAAATACAGAGAGAAAATAATTAAATAAGAATGACACCTGGAAACAAATCTGTTTCAAAAGGTGAGCACATGAGCACCTAGCTGTGCTTCTGGGGGCCTTACAGCAACTACAAAGTAGAGTTTAAGTGTCAGATTCTTTACGTGCTGAAGCCAGGAGAGACACATTTTACACTTCAGTAGATTTTTAGGTCAGGGTCTAAACCAGGAAAATTCTGCTGCCCTCAGCATTCCCTTTCTGACAGACAAAGAAGTGCAAATCCATCACCATCATGGATGCAGGCAAGCACAATTTGTGCAATGGTTAAATGGATGTGCAGACCAAGTTCTTGAAGACCACGTCCACAACATCAGGCCCTGTTGCTGATAAGCCTAGCAGTATGGAAAAGTCGTATTTCAAAATGATTACTTCTCCTCTTCAGTCTTCATCTCACCTGTCCGAAAAAGGTGCATTTCTGTGAAGTATCTGTATGGGTACCGCAAGTAAGAGCAGCTCTCTCCTCTGGTGCTAGCCTGGCTGATTTCTATTTGATACGTCTGTTCAATAGTAACAGTAGCAGCAGAAGCAGTATTAGTAGTAATAGAAATAATAAAAGTTATTTACTTGAATCTTGTGTCTCTCTGCTGTCAAATGTGCATAAATACCATGACAAAAATCAACTTCAGTGGGAGGAAAGCACAAAAGAGGACACTGCAATGTTGAACACAGTAATTGCAAACCAGCCTCTCTGAGAAAGAGATCACTGTCCTGGGAGCTGGGCAGCTTCTCCCAAATCCCTAGCAATGTACCATAACAAGCTAGAGCAACAATGGGTCTTTCGCACACCCACAGGAAAGTTAATTTAGCCAGTTTATGCCTGATATCATTTAATCATTAAAAAAAATACAAGGAAAAAGAACTTACGAAATGGTAGATTTCATTAAAATTCAGGTGTCTCATCCTGTGTATTTGTCATGCTCCAAGCACAATGCAAGTGTGGTTCTTGTTAGTCATAGTAGCCTTTGCAATAATGATTACCTTACTTATTTTAAAGATTATGGTAGCATAGAAGCTGCTGTAGCCTAGCTATTTTGGATGTCTGCCATAAAATGTAACATCCTGCAGATTAATAATTTGCTAAATTAAGCAGCGTCTTATTTCCCTAATTCATTTCAACAGCAATTAAGCTGCTCCTGGGGGTAGCGGATAGGGAGTCTATCTGCTCTTTACTTAAGTAGAAAGAAAAAGAGGAAAGTTTGCTCTCTTCATGTCCCCTGGCTTAGATATCAAAACCATTTGTAAAAAAGTTTTACCATTAGTTAAAAAATAAATAAATAAAACTATTTTGTGTTCTATTGAAATCTTCCAAACTGGGTTCAAAGTTATTATTTATTTCTATGACAGCAGCAATTTGAGCTCTAGATATTGGTCTATACCCATTGCAAAAACACCAAATGAAAAAGTAGTCTGACTTCAAGCGTGTTCCTGACTTTCACTGTAGCCAGTCATCCCATGAGACATTAAATATGGTTAATTCAAGAGCAACAAAACACAGTCTTTCATTATGCCATGGCTGCATTTCCACCCTATGAATTTTGATAAAGTGCCTGTCTTTTTTTTTGTGCCTTTGTTTC
>NW_010181181.1:0-1458 GCF_000695765.1 Mesitornis unicolor
TTGATTCTCATCCATAGGCACTCAACCCTGTAGTTACTATCGCTAATCTCTAGGCAGTCATGGCATTCCCTAACGTACATGTCCATCCCATCACCTTTCCTTCCTTGCGTATCCCTTCTGAAAAGCTTTTACCCATCCATGGGAGCACTCCAGTTGTGTGATTCATTCCACCATGTTTCCGTGATAGCTACTATATCATAGTTTTTCCGATGCACAATAGCTTCCAGTTCCTCCTGTTTATTGCCCATGCTGCATGCATTGGTGTAGGCACACTTCAGTTGGGCTAAAGGCCCTGCCACCTTTGCACAGGGAAAAGTCCTATTTTCTGCCAGGCCATTTTCAGGGACTTCCATGGTTTCTAACCCATCAGTAACCTTGCATCTTGGTTGCTGCATGGAACTCCATCCCCTACCTCCACTGGAACGGTAGTCCGAAGAGTCTCACTAGCGCACCGTCCCACATATGTGTTTCACCCACAGGCTCATCGTTACTGAGTTATGCTATATCTACTTCACCCCTTCTTCCCTTCAAATCTAGTTTAAAGCCCTTTCTATGATCCCTGCTAACTCTTGCCCCAGGAACCTTTTCCCCCTTTGATATAGATGTACCCCATCTTTTGTCACCAAAGCTGGTGAAGTGTAAATTGATCTGTTATTAGAAAACCCAAAGTACTGCCCTGTGGCGCCAGTCTCTGAACCAGGCATTGATCTGCTGGAGCTTTCTGTTTATCACCTCAGATCTCCCTGCAACTGATGGGATAGAGGAGAACACTACTTGTGCTCCAAATCCCTTAACCAGTTGTCCCTAGCCCTTGAAATCCCTCCTCATTGTTCTCGAGCTACTTGCTATAATCTCATCACTGCCTACCTGAAAGATCATAAACGGGTAGTAGTCAGAGGGTTTAACTAGGGCAGGGAGTTTTCTCTGAATGTCCATGAACCTGGCTTCTGGGAGGCCTTAGATACAAAAGAAATCTGTAGTGATGCAGTGATGTGAATACATTTTTCCCATGCTTTGAGCAATTGTTAATTTGATGGATTTGTTTATAAAACCCTTGCTGATCTATACTTGGATGAAAACCTGTGACCCTCAAGGTGGAGTTGGTCTTCCTTTTTTTTTCCTTTTTGAAGTGAATACATCAGAGAAAAGGCTTTTGTTTCTAAGTCTACTTTATTTGGATTGTTTAATACTAAATCAGAATAGAATAACTTTGAAAGTGAGTAAATTAATTGCTTAATTGCTGTCTTGAAACAACCTGTACAAGAGGCTTTAAAAGAAGTCACACATTCCCTGTCTGCTCTGTTCTTGCAGGGCTTGTCCTTCCCTGTTGGTTCTAGCATGCAGTTCAACATTGTTTGGTGGTTTTCTGGTTGACACCTGCTCAGTTCCCTCTGGGTGCCAAGGAAACTTTTTTTTTCTCTCTTACACCTTAGGCTTGACAAGTAGCTCAGATTCCTG
>NW_010181181.1:1483-8191 GCF_000695765.1 Mesitornis unicolor
AGTGTTGTCTTTCTCCAGGGCTGTTTTTTCTGTTTAAGTTCAGGTGGTGAGAAGGAAGGGATTTCTCTCCATCCTAAAATACTAGATGTTTCTTTGTATTCAACCAAGGCAAAGCAAACAGATGTTTGTGCTTTTTGGCCATTCACTTTTTAATAGAATAAATATGTCACAGTAATCACACAATAAACCTTGAGCAAACAAATCAAGCATCTCCATAATTTGTCTTATACGCCAAGAGGTATGTAATACTGAGTGTTAATGATTTGCTATCATATCTAGATCAAGCATAAAAATTGAATCTAAGCCTTTTTTCCTAATAGCATCTGTCTATAGGCTGACAAAAAAATTCATATGCTACTCTTGTTCAGGTTACTGGGCTCCTAATAGGCATTTGTTTTCATTAGTAGTGCTGAGACGATTAATCAAATCCAATTGTTTCAAGGCAAGGCAATCTAATGCACTGCTATCAAAAGTATTTTTTTTCTTGATCCAACCTGTAAAATAACATTTGCATAAACATTTTCTTAGTTAAAACATGGAAGATTTCCAAATGCTTAATATCCTCTAATGGAACTGTGAAAACATGTATAAAATTAGCTGCAGTTAATTTTGTTCCCTGGAATTAGGTCCACAAAAACACCGTTTTGATTTTTTTGCAATGTTTCCAAAACATTTCTGACTATTTGAAAATTTTTCCAGGTTCCTATTAACAGGATGTTTTGAGAATTCTGTAATATCAAAGCTCTCCTGACAGGTTGTAAAAGTATTTTTAATTCTATTCTTGATAGATTAGGTTGAACCTATTGTTGGCAAGCATGTTAATGTACCTTTGGAGGATCCAGGTGAGAATATGATTCTGTACTACCACACATTGTGTGCACATATAATGACTTAAACCATAGATTTTGTCTTGAACATATAGTAAGACATTCCTCTGAAAAGCCTTGAATTGAAACTATGGAAAAGCTCTGCTTCTAAAACATGATTAGTCCTATATGTAAAAATTACATTGATAATACTAAATAAATGTCAGAATAATACTCGTCTTTTAGACTGTTTTTTTTACAGAAATGTATTTTCACTGATTTCAGCAAATGTATTACTGATTTGCATCGTGGTAAAAAAGAATGGAATCTGACTCATGGTTTATTTTACATACTTGCTGGCTGAGAAGTGAATGTTCATGTTGACAGGCACCTAAATAGTTACTGAAGGAGCACAAGGTGAATTATATAATAACTTCTTTTAATGTAAGCTTAATATCTCAGGGATAGAAGAAGAAAGTGTCATTAAACAAACATAAAGACCATTCCAGACTGAAGACAAAGAATTTAATTTGATGTAGCAGATTAAACTACAACAATGAATATTGTCTGTGCCAAGAGGCAAGAAAGAATTGCAATTAAGAATTTACCCTATTATTAACCTCTAGATATTTTTGGCATGATTTAAACAAACGGATAGGATTCTTAATTGGGAAGTAGAAAGCTTGTGCCACTTTCACCATTGTCTTGTTACTCTGTGTGTCAGTAAAAAAATCAACTATTATATCAGACAAAAAATCCCCCGTTGTTACTGACAGGATCTAAAAACTTAGATCTAAAAATATAGTATACATCACATGTATTGATGAACTTATTCATTATTATTACTTTTATTAGAAACATTTAGCATAGGAGGAACTAAGACAAGAAATCTGATAAAACTTTCTTTAAAGAAAGAAAAGTGAACCAAACTGCAATTTAGTTAGGACTGTAAAATAAATTGAAAATCAGATTTTAGGCTATCTCTCAGGCAAGCATCGAACAAATTGGTAAAAGACGACAATTTTTTTGAATGCATTTATTCTTGGGGAAAAAAGCACCACAAAAATAATATTTTAATTAAAACAAATTTTGAAATATTAAAAAGAAATAATCTGTTTCTGCAGTACATGAAGTTGATATGTGAAGAGACTGCTATCTCTCTGCAAAGTCATGGTACCATCTCTATGCCATCAGTCTTGCTTTCTGGTATCAACTCTGATGATGACAAAATAATACTAGGTATATTTTATGTACTCTAAAATGTAAATTTCTTAGCTTATAGTCTAGGTTTTGCCTTCTGTATGGGCTGGTTGTTAGTTCTCCATACAACATTAATTACTGATAATTTCTTTTCAAGGTCTGAGTGAAAAAAGCTGAGTAAGTACTGAATGCATCTCTCATATGCATGATGATAAAATCTTTATGTTGCTTGGGTACTTATCCATAAAATTTGTGGATATGATAGCTCTGTATCTTGTCTGTGCATCTAGTCAAGCACCTATCTTGTCTGGGGAAACCATCCCAAGTTCAGGGCAGTAGGAAGTCCCCTCATTTCTTCCCTATTCCTCTCTTATGCTTGCAGAGTAACAGAGCAACTTGCAAAGCAGAAATCTGACAGCTGTGAAGAACTGACCGATTTTCTAGGAGTGTGTTTGGAATCAACTTTTTGATGCCTCAGTTACTGGGGCCTTTTTATTAGCTTTTATTTTTATACTTGCTGTGCAGTTTCTATAGTTTCTGACTTGTTATACTTTCTTTCCATCTTGTATTGTCAGCTTTCTTTTTCTGACACTTTTTAGTGGAAAGGAAAGCATGAAAATCATTATCTCCCTCAAGGCCATTAAAGCTAATCATTAGTAGAATAGCAATAAGTTGCCGTAGTATCTTTAAATTTGAATCATTAAAGTTCAGTATTTGCTGCTTCATCTCTACTCTATCAACCACTCACTCTCCATGCCAAGCTTTATCTTTTGAGAGCACACTTCTACTGTGGAATGATACCTGCCCCACAGGTAATTTGCCCCACAAAAATAAAACAACAAAAAAAACCAAAACACAGAAAAACATTTTAGAGCTGAAGCAACAGAAGTTATTATCTGCAGTACAAGCAAAATCAGAGCAAGCCAAACCACAATACAATTTATTCTTCAAGAATCTGATTATTTTCCTTAGCATATTGCTGAATAATCTCAGGAAAAAAAACCACGCTAAATTATAAAGTTTAAGTGCTGAAATGTGTTTCAGATAGCAATATCCAAAATCAAGGAGATATAAGTGACTTGGGGAGGGGTTTTTAAAAGTACTTTCTTGAAGGAAAAAGATTAGCAACAGTTTTAGGCTTTTGATAACACTTGCTGAAAACATTGAAAATTCTGAGTCAAGGATTTATAACTAAAATTTGTTTATTCTAGTGCTGGTAAGCTACAAAAAGAATGGAGTACTAATGGAGTAGGGCTGTGTCAGGTCTAGATGTCAATAGGGCAAAGAACTGGGTCATGACAAAAAAGTAAATTCTTAGTATTGTCTTTTAATTTTCTCATGAGCTTATTGTAGTTCAATCTTCTGTTTAATGTGTAGTAGCTGCCAGAAGATGATCAGATATTGTGGTAGTAAAGAAGCTACAGCTGTGTAAGTAAAGTGGATAGTTTATGTTGGTTTTCTTCAGGCATTTAGTTAAAAGAGATAAAAGAAAAATGTTTATGGTGAGTAATTAGAAGGAACAGGTGAAGTGTCTTACAGCATTGAGAGAGATCTTCCCACTGTGAGGAAAT
This sequence comes from Mesitornis unicolor, assembly GCF_000695765.1. Lineage (NCBI taxonomy): Eukaryota > Metazoa > Chordata > Aves > Mesitornithiformes > Mesitornithidae > Mesitornis > Mesitornis unicolor. Next base: position 5,061 of record NW_010181181.1, read on the forward strand.
AATTTGAAGAGAGGTGTTGAGATGTGAGTGGGAGAAAGATTTGAAGGCTTCTACAAAGCAACCTCAAGTCAGGTTAAATGAAAATGTAAAATGCTATATAAAAGGCTTTTTGCCTCAAGATGAAAATTTCAGTTTGATGTGCTTCTTAGAAGCAACAGGAGGAGTTAAGCAAGATAGAGTAGATGAAGGAACCACAAATACAAAGCACTTGGTAAAAGAATCTTAGGAGAACTCTAGAAGCAGAGGAGAAAACCTAAATATTCCAGTTTGAGTGATGCAATTTGTATACAATACTGAAAATCCAGATACGCTTTAAAGTCTACAATGTAAAGAAAAATTATTTATTATCAGCCTTGTCAAAGTGTCAGAAAGAGAGATTAGAGAAAGATATGCACAGGTCATCCACCATTAACTTGGCAGAATTTTCTGTTATAAGCAGAAGTATATAGAATGAAGATTATTTTGAGAAGCCAAAAGCAGCCCTGATATGACTCTCTGTCCAGTTACAGCTTCATGGCAGAAAATCAAAAGGCAATAACTGCAAGAGTTAAATTAGAAATGAAGTGAGAGATTTAAAAGCTGTCAATGTCGTAATGGCACTTTCTTGTTTTCAAAAGAAGCCATCTTTCTGAAAAAGAAAATCAGCATCTACCACCTGTATTTTTTTCTGTTATCTCCTCTAATTCAAATATTTTTCTTATTTTACATAAAGCTTATCAATAAAATAAGGATTTTCAACGATGTGTAATAAACAGATTTGTCATTTCATGTTGCAATAAAACACAGAAGAACAGCCTCATTAGAATGTTTTTCATACTGCTGAGTCTTTTCTTGTCATATTCATAAAAAAGGAAGAGAAAATTAACCTTACACAGGGCACTGCTGCAACAGTAGCACCTCAAAATATCATGCTTATGCAAACATATACTCCTTACTTGCATCAGTAAGTACTGAGCTGAAAGCTGGGGCTTCCACATCAGGTTGTTAAGCAATAATTGAAAACAGTGGGAATTCAGTGCACAGCTGAAGTGCTGCAGACACTGTGCAGTCCAAGGTGTCTAGCATTCCCTGCTAACAGACACTGAGGTTCAGATTTTGCCTATGTTTGTGCATAGCTGAGTAAGCTGCTAAAAAATTTCAGATGCATATAGAAAGATAGGAAGAATGTTTCCATTTCTGATTCGGGTGGCCTGTGTGATTCCTAATCACACATGGAACTCCTGTTGCCTGGGAAACCTACCTGAAATACCTCCTGCACTGATTACAAGTCCACTCTGAAAGCTGCCAAAATCACCTGACAAGAATTGTGGCCATGGTAGTTCTGACAAAAGTAAATTATTTCAGGATCCTGTATGTGTGCGACCCAAAACGGAGACACTTTGAGATCTCCCGAACTGCAGTGGGCTGTGGCCAGTATCTCCCCTGATATGGGATGCCTCTCAGGCACCAACTCTTTGAGGTCATCTCATGAAAGACCAGGGCAAAGTCAAACCTCCTCAATACTCAATTATCAGTCATTGAGAAATGCCAATGCATTGTATGTCTTTGTTCCAAAATTTGAGAAAATGAAAATTTTACCTGTAAGCTAGCTTATCTATCACTTTACTTATATACATTTGTCTTTTAATGATATGCATCTGTTTATACAAGACTGAAAATCTATGCTTTTTGTATCACATATCTTTTATTTGCATGCTTTGTGTACACATATATATGTGCGTGTGTGTGTACACATATATATATTTAGGATATCTTAATGTAAGTTAACTTGAATCTTGTTGTTCAGTGACCTGTAAACAAGTTAGTATTTTTATTATCTATTTTTCTGAATCACCTTTAACATAGAAATTGGTTATTATTAAACATTGCTAAAATTTTTTTCACATTTTCAATAAATCTTAAACTATTGCTAAATCATAACTATGTATATCACTCCATCCACAACACAGCTAGAGGTATGTTCTTGTGGCCATTAATATCCTGAAAGAAAAGTCCCATGGGAAGCATTCTGTGAGGAGGAATTGATAGAAAAGATAATAATAGAGTACTTGCATGTCTCTCACATATTTTCCACCAGTGCAAAGAGCAGAAGAGGAATATCTTTGCTCTCAAATTCAGTCTCTGTTCCCATTCCACTATAGTGATCCCTTGCATGATGTTCCAAAGAGAGGATGTGAAATAAATGGGCATTTTATTTTTTCAGATTTCTAGCTGGATGAAAGGCATGTAGTAGAATATTATATGCACTATGGCCTGACCTAGTCAGTTTTGCCACATATTAACTTTCCTCCCTAAACTCGTTCAGCCACATCTCACTCTCAATACCATATAAAAAGATAGATTTCTGGTCAAAATTAACAAACTCTTCAGTTTCTGTAGCCTTGGTAACCTACTCAAGTTCCTTGACAGATTATCTCCTTTTCCCTCAAAAAGGGAAAAATCCCTTTTGCTCCTCTTTGCTTTCCTGAGAAAGAGAAGAATCTTGGCTCTGTTCAAATTGTCACACTTGGCTAAAACAGAGCTGCTACTGAATGTCCTGGTGTAAGTGATATGAATATCAAACCCCAGACACATCTGAATCCATCAGTTTCCATTAAGTCAGAAAGGACAGAGTGGGGCTGTTACATTTCTTCTGTCAGGTTACAAGGAGTTTGACCTCTGTCAAACTTAGATAATTTATTTATGAATAAAGTTATTTTACTCATACTGTTTGGTTTTTTTTTCTTTCTTCTTCTTGCCATAAATAAATATGTGTTTTGCTGATGGTGACTGTGAGTGGCTTTTTGTTCTACTCTGTAAGGGAAAGAAAGTACACCTCATGGATTTAGCCTATTCAATTATAGAAATTTTATCTTCAATACCTAATTCTTTTTTGTTCTGTGAAGAAATAGTATTATAAGGTTTTTTCCTGGCTTTCTGACATTAGAGAACCCTCTATCAGATATTTTGAAGGAAATTTATTTGACAAATATAGTTTAAATGTGAATCTAGTATTGGAGAAATAAGGGTACAAAATACAGAACATAGGAAGCTTAATCCAAGACACTATGAGAATATCCACCTTTAATTTCCAGTTTATATAGTGAGTCTCTGAGCATTCTGACCATGAACCAGCACTGTGCCCTTGTGGC
>NW_010181182.1:0-3133 GCF_000695765.1 Mesitornis unicolor
ACATTCTGTGATTCTGTGATTCTGTGACAATCTTGGCCTTTATTCCACTATATACACCAGGATGTGTTTATAGGTTGATTTTTTTCCAGGATGTTGGTTGCTCGCCCCCAAGGTTGCAAATCTGTTGTGCCTCATATGATCTGAGAACAGGGGAATGTTACATCGTTACCTTCATAATAGGTGCATCTCGTTCGACTAATGGTGGAGAAATTGAATGGTGCGCTGAGTTGCACAGCCACTCACTTTCGGTCCAAGGAATATGGATTGACCATGTAAAGGGTATTGTTTTTACTCCACAATCTCAGCAGGCTTCCCACTATGTCTACCAGAAGAAATCCCATTGGGAGGGGGTCATCTACAGATTTGGGGAGGGGCAAGCAAGCAGTCACACTGGTTTCATTAAGGGTATCTGCAAATCCCTTTATCAGAGTTAGAACTAAGTTGTCACCCAAACCATGGATAGAGCGATCAGACAGGCTTCACTTACTTTCACCACTTGTTTTCCCTACAACAAACAGAATTACACAAGACTGGTGATCTTCGTGAAGACTTGTAGCGGGTGTAGTGAAGTTCTGAGCCTCAGGTGTTGCTCTTTCTGGTGCCGGTCGTGTCATTAACCTGAGAAGAGAGCACAGAAGAGCCGCTCAGACTCTGTCTGGCCAGCATACATTGGGTTAGTAAAAAGGCACTATCTACCTTATATTAATCCGATAAACTTTCCTAGAACTATCTTTTGCTTCCCAGATGTACAGAATTTTTGGCGTTGTTAGCACCATTGCCACCATCCCAATCTGGGGTAGCTTGACCAGCATGGGTTGCCCTGTGTGGAAACCAGCAGGATATCTCTCTGGCTTCTCATGCACCTGCGGTGCTGCATGTATGGCACAGAAAGCTTTCATTTTGGGACAGCCACTCCCACTCCACCTGTTATTTAATTGATAGATGGCATTGGCAAGTCAAAGGTGCCATCCGGTATCAGTGGTTTTAGCAAATTGCTTGACCAAGTCATTTGTTCATTCAACAATACCATTGGCTTGGGGGTAATATGGGATACCTTCCTCTTTTGCCCATTCCTGTACCATTGCAGCAACAAAGTGGGATCCATTATCACTCTGAATTTCCTCTGGGATGGGTAGTGTACTAAACCATCCCTTTAGACCACGGACTGTATTTTCCCCATTAGCAGCTGTAGCCATGGTGATTCCGGAAACAACTTCTACTCCTACCAGAATATGCTTCTTCCCCCCTGAAGGCTGTAGGGGACCAATATAATCTATTTGCCAGGTGTGCCACAGTGTTTTCCCATCCCGGATGTGCAAGGGAGGCGCTTTTCCTGGGTGGTCTTTGTTAAATTAAGCCGCAGGCGACAGTGGGAACAGGCAATCACCACTTGTTCATATAATTTAATAGAGACGGGCCATCCTCGGGCTATACCTTTTTGATATAGATCGGCTCGTCCTGTATGACCTCATTTCATGTGTAACCATTCAAGCAAGCGTTCCCATTCATGATCATCATTTATGATGTCCACTTGCCACAACCCAGTAAGGCTATCAACCTGTTGATTGAATCGAGCTGCTATGGATGGTGATTGATCGAGTCTTTCAGTCTGCCAGACTGGGACCCTGTTCACTTGCCAGTCATTAGCTGCCCAGTGACCTATCTACTCCGTAGCCTCTTTGAAAACAGCATATGAATCAGTGTAGATATGATCAGCACCATGTTGTGCTGCTATCAGGACTGGTCTAAGTTCCCCCACCTGTGCACTTCCTTTACCTATTTCACTCAGTCTTTCTCCCGTAGCCACATTCAGTGCCACTGCTTTATAATGCCATTCATTATCATGTCCGTAAGATGATGCATCAATGAACCACACTCCCTTAAGTTTACTGCCCTCTGAGAGGGGAGGGGCTTCTCTGATGGGAGATGGTTTGCTTGGCAGGGCCTGGAGTAACACATTGCTATCTATGTCCTTTTGCAATTTAGATACTTTGACGTTGCCCTCTTTGATGGACATGATGTCATTAATGCTTTCCAAATAAGCAAACCACTTGCAGACTGTTGGCTTCTGAGCAATGCCATCAGTAAGTGCTGCACCCTTGCAGACTAGACAGAACGGCCCCCGAATTATAATGCTTTGTCCCTTTCTGAGCTGTTCTACTCACTTCACTGCCCAAACAAAGGACAACAAACCCTTTTCAATATCCGAGTACCTGGTTTCAATAACATTGAAGGAACGAGAGCTGATCTTTAGTGGTCTCTCTGGCCCTTCTGGTCCTCGTTGCCATAAATTGCAGTGGGAGCCATGCTCACTGAACCCCCACTCTACATGGATTGGATCAGTGGGGTGCACGGGACCTAATTGTTGGAAAAGTCTCAATTCCTTAACCAGTGAATCTAATGCAATCTCATGTTGCTCAGCCCACTCCCATGATCTACCTTTTTTAATCAGATTATATAAAGGACAGGCAATAATAGAGAAGCCAGGAATGTGCTTGCACCAGTGTCTCGGAGTCCCTAGGACCTGCTGTAGCTCCTTTTTGCTAGCCGGTTTCTGTCCTTGTTCTATTTTCTCCAAGGTATCAGAAGGGACAGAGGCAGCTCCTTTGAACCACCAGACTCCCAGGAACTTAACTTCCTGTGCCAGCCCTTGGCACTTGGAAGGTGGAATGTCTAGCCCTAGAGCTGTTAATTTCTTCTGTATAGTTTCCATGGCCTGCCTGACCTTTTCAGAGTCCTGTCCTCCTATCAGTATCATCAATATATTGATATACTGTAACGTCTGGCAGGTTAGGAAGTTTCGATAAAACCTTTGCCCAGGGCATTATGGGCTATGGTGGGGGAGTGTTTATATCCCTGAGGCGATCTATTGAAAGTGTACTGTGTCCCCTTCCAAGTAAAGGCAAACTGATCTTTATCATTGTCTTGAAGTGGAATAATAAAGAACATGTCTTTGATATCAAGGGTCGCCATCCAAGGGTGGGACGCCCCCTGGATTTGGGTTACCAATTCTGCCATGCTTGGGACAGCTGCAGTCAGTGGGGCAGTGTTGGCGTTCAGTCTTCAATAATCTACTGTAATTCGCCACTGTCCATTTGTTTATTTTACTGGCCACACTGGGGAGTTATAGGGA
>NW_010181183.1:0-21803 GCF_000695765.1 Mesitornis unicolor
GGGCCCGGCGGCTGGCCTGCTCCCGGGCTCCTCTCCGTTGCTGGGCTTGCCCCTGGGGCCGGTTGTTTCCCCTCTGCTTGGTCCCGCCTCTCCCTGTGCCCGCTTTCCTCACACCTTCACCGGTCTTTTCCCTCAGGACTACATCAGGAGACACAGTGGAACTGGTGGAGGAATCCCTGGACGTCAACCTTCTGAACAATGCCGTACGCCTTCGCATCCAAGGCTGCCCGTTTTTACCGGGTGGCGTGCACCTCTGTGAGGTGCAGAGCTATTTGGTCATCCTGCTTATCACTGGCCAGACCGTGCATCGCCTGCTCCTGCCGCATCCTTCCCGCATGTACCGCAGCGTGAGTACTGGGGTGACCTGCTCCTGGCCTCTGACAGCCACTTGCCTCCGTCCTGCTCATCAGGAGCCCTCAGCGAAGCCGCTGAGTGCATTGCAAAATAGCCAAGGCCTTGGTGTGCTTCTTAGCACGGGCACAAAGTGCTCTTTCCCACCTATGTTGCTTTTGGCTGTGACAGAGTTAATTTTGGCCAGGATAGACTTAATTTTCATCATAGTAGCTTACGTGGTGTTGTGTTTTGGTTTTGTGACCAAAACAACGTTGATAATGTGCTAATAGTTTAGCTTTTGCTGAGCAGTGTTTGTGCAGCCTCAAGGCCGCCTCTGTTTCTCACTCTGCCCCTCACGTTAATAGATCTGGGGGTGTGTGATGATCTGGGAGGCAGCACAACATCCCAAGTGACCTGAACTAATCTGAGGGATGTTCCTTGCAATACAACATCACACTCGGCAATAAGAGGGAAAAGAGGGGGTTTTTGTGGGGAGTTAGCCAACATTTGCTTGGAAACTGGGTCTTGGTCTGTCTAGCTTTTGTGTGCTTTGTTTTGTTTTTTCTTCTATCTTCTTCTGCTTGTCCTTCATCTATTAAGCAACTCTTTCATTTTTTTGGTCTTGATTCCCAAGTTTTCTTCCCTTTAGTTTTTCCTTGTCTCTTCCCCCATCCCACTTAGGGGGGAGAGGCAGTGTGCTGCTTCACCACCCACTGGTGTTAACCCCCAACACTTCCCTGCCGTGGGGCTTCACACAAACCCCAGTTTTTTCCCTGCCGAGCAGACCATTTGCTGGTTTTGACTGTAATGAAGTTGATTTTCTTTGCATGGTTCCGTGTGCAGACTTGTGACCAAAGGAAAGTTTGGGACACACCGCCGCTTGGGCTGTGACTGAGCAGTGCCTGCACAGCACTGAGGCTTCTCTGTTTCTCTCTCTGCTCCCCACATGAGCTGGCTGGGAGGGGACAGTCCTTGTGCTGTGACACTATGCTCAGTGACACAGAGGGGAGGGAATTGGGGCAGGTGAGCGTTGGTTGGCGCTTGGCTGGGCATCAGGCTGCTTGAAGGAAGTTGTGAGGGATCGCCTTGGCATCACTTGGTTTGGTTTTATTTTATTTTCCTTCCTCTTTCCTTTGGTTATTAAACCATTTTTATCTTGACCCACAAGTTTTTGCTACTCTTATACTCCCGTGCTGTGCTGGGGCCTGCGGCTGGGGGCAGTTACCTGCTGGTTAGGTTGGTCCACCACAACTGATATGTTTCCAAGCTCTCTGGTGGCAATTTGTACCCCAGGTGAGAACCTTCCAGTGTTTCCAAAGGCGCAGAGCTGGAGCCTGTCTGGCTCTCCTGAATTCTGTGGAAAGCTCTGCACTTTAGCTTCTTCTTCTCTAAAGTTTTCTAATTAAATTTCTTTATAGATGTTATTAACTGCTAGACTCAAGTCCCCTGATTTCTGGCCAGATACAGCAAGTGTGCTCATCAGTGTGGGGTAATTCTCTATGTGGAAGTGAAAACTGCTGGGAAAAGCAAACTGGAAATTTCTCGTTTTGTTTAGAACTGAATGTGCTCAGTCTGCATACAGCAAAGGCTGTACAAGTCAGGTTTGCAGCTTTGGCCTCAAAGCTGAGGGTTAAAATTTGTGAAGAGTGTCAGTGACATAACCTGAAATAAGGCTCAGAGGTTGGAAGTGGCTCTGTCAGTGGTCCTAGGGCCCAGCCTTGTGACAGCAGGGACAAAGTACCCTTTGAAGGTAGGGACTGAGTGCTTCAGAGGGAGGCCTGGCTGCATTTGTAACTTGCCCTCTGTGCGCAGCAAGGTATGGAATCTTTTTCTTTCACGTGGAAGATGGATCTTACGTGGAATTTACGTTGCATTTACCTACTTGCTGTGACTTTTTCTCTTGTGTCTGCCTCTGGTGTGTCTTGTCAGGTCCCTTTTCTCTCCTGGAGAGCTTATCTCTTGCTTTTAGAGTTCCAGACAGCTTTCTCAAGGGCGATGCTGTGCTAGTGCAGAGCTGCTCTTCATGAGACTCATTGCCATAATTTTGCTATGAGCTGTCTCGAAGCAGCTGATGGACTGCAGGACTCTTTTGGGGGTGTTACAGTGTATGAGGGAGAGAGCGAGTGTTCTGCTAGAAAACTGCAGATTTTGAAAGCCTTTTCGTACCTGCTCTTAAAGAGCAGTGGTCGTGGGTTAACAGGGAAATGGGAGTGGGAGTGATGAGAGTTCTTACCAGAAAAATCCTTTTTATCAAGTATCAGCATTGCAGTTGCCATTTCACAGGTGCCTGGTTGTTTTTCCTGTGCCTTGTGTAAGTGCACTCAGGATTTGTACTCTCTGCCGTTTCCCTCCTCCAGGAGCTGATAACAGAGAGCCAAATGCAGTCCGTGTTTACAGATATCAGCAAAATCAACTTCAGAGATTCTTCAAATTACTACATCATTCCCAGCGTGCCAGGCCTGGCGTCTAATTCTGTTGCCTCAGCAGCGTGGCTTAGCAGTGAGGGGGAGGCACTCTTCGCCCTGCCCTCTGCTTCAGGAGGGATCTTCGTCCTTAAGCTGCCTCCTCATGATGCACCTGGTAAGGAGCTGGAGCAGGCTGCCCCCTGGCATCCGCCTCCACAAAAGACTGCTTGGTGTGGCAGCCCCTCTCCTAGCTTTGAACTTCTCTTGAGTTTGGTTTTATGGCTCGTGTTGTATAAAATCAACTCTGCATGCACAGAAGCTCTTTTACGTTGTGCTTGTGAAGCCCCTGCACTTGTGGCAGGAAATATTATGTTAATAAGTACTCGATGTATTTTTTTAATATGACTTTTGTTTTGAAAGGAACGGTTTCAGTTGTGGAATTGAAACAGAGCTCAGTGATGCAGCGTTTCCTTACTGGTTGGATGCCAACTGCCATCAGGTTAGTGTCTGGTGACAAATAAATGGAACTAATTTTGCCTTTTCCATTCCCTCACTTAGAGTTTGTTGCTGAACTCAAAGACAGGCAAGTCAGCATCTATAAATACTCTGCCAAAAAAGTTAACTGGGTCACAGGACCTGTCGCAGCACGGAAGTCGGGACTTGGATGCTGGATTAGTTCATCTTAATGGGGTCCTGCTGATTCTGTGTGTGTCTGTGCATGTGTTATATCTAGTAACTGGCCTCCAAGGATTTACCCAGGATATGGCTTGCAGCCAGCGCAGATTACGGATTACAACAGTTGTACATTCTTGGCCTTGTTCTGAAATGTCAGGCTTGTTCCTGATGAGCAGAGGTTACGTGTGTATGACACGGACACTCAGTGTTGAGTTGTAATCATTACGGTATCTTAGAGCCGTAATTAACCACACTCTAGGCCCTGTTACTTGAAAATGGGAGCAAATCCCCTGAATGGCTTTGACTATCAGTGCTGTGTTGCTTGAGGCTGGATGGATCCTTGCTTCCCTCTGGATCCTTCGCCCAGGTTCTGCAAGTGCTGGACTGGGACTGGGAAAGCTGGGGATGTGCTTTGGCTCTGCCAAAGAGGGTGAAGAACAGGGAACATTCCCAGTGTGGTGGGCTCCTCTGTGCCTTGGATGCTGACACACTCCTCTCTCCTGGTCTCACACCACTGAGTTAATTGTTTTTTAAACACAGTGTGATAGAAACCTCGTGCCTTGGATCTATGTGCTAGCCTTGATTTTCTTTTAACTCACTGAAATAAACTATTTTCAGAGGTGACTGTGGCCCATCGGACCTGCCCATCAGCCTCTCTGTTCACTGCCTAGATCACGATGCCTTTCTCTTTGCTCTCTGCCAGGACCATAAACTTCGGATGTGGTCCTATAAGGTGAGCAAGGCCTGAGTTCAGGGGAGTAGTGTCTTCTGTCGCTGCTTGGGCAATAGTCTGAGGCTTCGGAAATGAAGGCTGAGAGGTTGGCGTACCTTTGATCTGCCGTTAAATTGTCACCGAGTCAACTTCTGCATGCTGGGGTTCAGGGCGATTTGTGAAGATTGTTGTGGTGTGTTTGTGGCCACGTTTGGAAAGCGGGTGGTAGGTCTCCTCTACAGCCAAGTCTTGTGCATAGGGTAAGAGGCAGCATTAGGTTATTTACAAATGTACTGGAGCGTTCAGGAAGGCAGACAGGAGTGCTTCAAGGGCCCAGGAGGCACACCAAATGGATTTTCTACTGCTTTAGGGGTAATAAAGGTGTCTTTGTAACATGGCTCCTTGTCATCAAGAAGTTAATAAAAGCCTCTGCTTGCTGCGTGCCACTTGTTCCAAATATCAATGCCAAAGCTAATCGACCAGCACAACTGCTTTCACAGCTCATCTGCGCTGGAATGCGTGCGTGCATTACAGGAGGGAGGGGAAGCTTTATTGTACATGGCTGGGCTCCAAAAGCCCATGTGCTTGGTGGTAGATGGCACAGGTGAGATGGGGAAAGCTAAAGAGTGACTCAGGTACGCATATAGCGGCTTTACTTGCATTCTTCAGGGGAGAGTCCAGGCAGACTTTGGCCAGAAAAGGAAGGATGAGGGAGGAGGGTGGTTTCTCCATCCTGAGTCTTTTCTACTTTCCTGATACCTTTATTTTGTGTAGGATCAAATGTGCCTGATGGTTGCAGATCTGCTGGAGTTCATGCCGGTCAGCAGGGACCTGCGGCTTGCAGCCGGGACAGGGCACAGACTGCGACTGGCCTTCTCCCAGTCCCTGGGGCTTTACCTCGGCGTGTACATTCATGCACCCAAGCGAGGGCAGGTATGGAGTGACGAGGCTTCCTCGCTGTGAATGCATCTTTCTTGGGCAGAAAATATGTCGTTCCTCCTTGGATTTGGGTCTGTAAGGCAAGAAATAGGGAAAAGTTTCACGTCTGAGCCTCTGAAGAGAGCAGTGCTTTCTGAATAAACAGTTTTGCTTTCAAAACACTGCAGGATACACGTGCCCTTGCCCTGGGAGTGGAATTCCCTGAGTGACTAAGCTGATCTGTGAGTGCTAGTTCACTTGTTCACCTTCTGTTCTGGTAGGATCCCGAAAGCACATGTGTGCCGTGGGAAAAAGAAAGGTCTGAGAGGAGCTAAAAGCGTGGAAATACTGATAGTGTATTTATGGTGGGCTCCTGGGAGTGTGTGGATGCATCGCTCCATCGCCAGACGTTGACTTCTGTAGAACTTTGGCTTCATGCGGTGAATAATAAATTCAGAAGGACAGAAATGACAGCATAGAGCAGTCTCATCTGTTGGACAGCTTACCTTTTCCATTCCCCAGGGGTTTCACATATGGAGTAGAAGTTCGTATCGTGACTTCTGCTGTCCTGCTAGTGCTCTGCTTGCGCTGGTAAAAAGACGCAGAGCTTGGTTTTCAGCAAGCAGCCTGAGGAGTCAAGGCTTTTCCACCTTAGTCTTCTTATTTGCCCGTGTCATGTTGTCACTAGCAGTGGTGGTGGTACCGTTTTTCTGGTTTGATCTTTCAAAAGACAGCCAGAAATCCTTCAGGTTCATGCAGAGATGAGTGTCCTCACTGGGAAGTCTGAAGTCAGTAACGTCAGTATGTGGTGTAGAGGGTCAGCTTGGCAGGGTCTGTGGCTGATGTCATGTGGTGTGCTCAGCTTGGCCCTCCTGCCCTCAGCCCTGTGACTGTAGTATCAGACGAGGCGAGGGACTGGAGAGACAAGCCTTCCCACGATGTGCTGGTTATTGACTTGGCTGTACTTTAGTGAATGACTTATGAGTTGTGTTTGTAGTTCTGTGTCTTCCAGCTGGTGAGCACCGAGAGCAATCGCTACAGCCTTGACCACATATCCTCCCTCTTCTCCTCGCAGGTGAGTGCTGGGGCCTGGCTCCCCTAGAAGGCACCAAGACAAGAGGGAAGGTTGCTTACTGCAAGATCAGGGGCCTGGACTTTTGGGGATTTAACTGTGAATAAAGAGTTCTTTCCAAAATGTGGTTAAATTCCATGAGGGAGTGTTTTGCTGTTGTTGACTACACACGTCTCTCTACTGTACTTGAATTTATGATAAGAAGGTAAATATGTGCTATCTCTCCTAGGAGACTCTCGTTGACTTTGCCTTAACCTCGGCTGAGATCTGGGCGCTGTGGCACAATGAAGAGAATCAAACCGTTGTGAAATACATCAACTTTGAGCAGTGAGTTTCTGCGCTGAATCGCTAGCATCAATAGCCTCACGGAGGCTGGGGGGTAACTGCAGAAGGAGCTTCCAGATGGTGCTCATTAAAAGCACCTCTTGAGCTCCCTAACTTTTCTCCTGTTGTGCTTTGCTGACCAAAGCGTGGAGATGTGGTTCCCAGTTCTTATTGTCATATTTGTGTCATATGCACAACTGTTTCCTGCAGTGCAGATTACATGGATTTTTAATTTTTTTTTGTTCTGCTTAATAATAAAGCTACAACTCAGCTGAAGGAATGTGAAAAATGTAAAAAGCCGGGCAGCAGGCTTCCTGGAAGTGGAGTCTGCTGTGAGAAGGCTGTACTTCAGCAGCTCCTTCAAAACATAAAAGGCTGTTCTCTTCCAAGAAAGATGTTTTAACGAGACCAGCAATGCCAAAGCATCAGGTCTATATAAAGCTGAGAGGGCAGACTTGGTACATAACCAGAGCGGGGAGTTAAATTCTGGGTAAAAAAAATACTGTGAGTGTGCAGGTTTATGCAGAAGCATCTACTGGTGAAGTGTCACTTGGTGAGCATGTGCAATGGGGAGAATGTCAATATGAATGTGGAGGAATCCAACCCAGCCTGTTAGCTCAGGGCTGGGGATGCTGCTCGTACGCTCCTGTTGCTTGTCGCTAGTCAAAGCTCCTTTGTTACCACATGCAAGGGGCCGTGGTTGTCAAGTCTGTGATTGCTGGTGGAAGTGAGAGGTTTGGCTCAGGTGGCTGCTTCCAGGCACACTGTGGTGAAGCATTGTATTGCAAAGCTGGTTCTGGTTTTATTTTTTTTTTCCAGAAATGTCGCGGGTCAGTGGAACCAGGTCTTTATGCAGCCACTGCCTGAAGAGGAACTGACAGTTCGACATGATCAGGACCCCAGGGTGAGCCAACTATAAAATAGCAATAAGAAGTAATGAAGCTTCTCTGCCCAGGAGGAGAACATTAAGACGGTTCAAGTGTACAAATTATATTGATACAGTCTTAAAATGACTCCAAATTAAAGGGGAGAAGCCTTAGTCCCTATTACCGCAGCATTAAAGCACTGAGCAACCAGAAGTCGAGGGATGAGGAGAATTTCAAGTCAATCAAGAGAGAGCCTTGAGACAAAACACGTGAATAAAGATCTGGAGTGTGCAGGAAGCGGTGTCCATCATGGGAACTGCCAAGGGGTTGGGAGGGGAGAGGTTGGAGCAGAGTGTGGGTGTGAACTGCAGCTGGAAAGAAATATAGATCCAGGGGGTGAGCTTGAGCACAGGAGGAAGGACCAGCAGCAGTATCTTAAATACTCTCCTCCTGTCACGTGTTTCCTTAAATTTCTGTCTTGTTCTCTTTGCAGGAAACCTACCTGCAGTATATCTTCATGCCTGGCCAGTTCACAAATGCAGCTATCCAGAAGGCTTTACAGGTCAGCGAGAGGGCATTTGGTGCTCTCTTTGTTCAGCGTGTCTTTCCTGGCCATTTAGATGTGAGGCAACAGGATTCCTTGGAGCTCTTGGCTGGCATCAGTTTGCAATTGATAGTTTGTAGACTTGTCAGTAGTCACTGAAGCAAGTTAGTGGCTGTTGTGCCAGACTTCAGCTGGTGCATGCTGATGGCAGGAGGCAGAACGTGGATTCCAGAAGGTGTTTTCCCTTAGGACAGCAGATTGCTGAGCTTTGCTTTTCAGTGCCTGCTGCTTTAGCCAGGTGAATGGAGGCTCTCAGCCCACTGTCTTGCTGTTTCTCAGAATACATCCGCTCCATTCTGGCTCTTCTAGGGCTGTTAAGGGCAGAGCAAAGCAACATGTGATGCCTTTTCAGGAAAAGGGAAAAGCCAAACTGCCACTACTCAGACTGTTTTTGATTCTTTATTCTGTGACCTTATGGAGGCCTATAGCAAGGTACAAGAGAGAGCTGCTGTGAAGGTGTCCAGTACTTCTTTCCTTACATCCCAGTGCACTGCCTGCCAGGAGGCTTCTTCCATTTCCACAGGAAGAGGGAAGCTGGCTGTACATCCATATACCCCACATTTAGCAGCCAGACATGTTTTTTGAATAATTTTGTCCTTGCTTTACATCACTCAATGCTACTTGAACCTCAAGGAGACAGCTCTCTTGCTTTAAAGTAAAAGTTTTCTGCTTTTCAGATCTTTTCTCAAGGAACTGAGAGACACGTGGATCTGACATGGGATGAGTTAAAAAAAGAGGTTACTTTAGCCGTGGAAAGTGAGGTGAGATTCTTTTCCCTGCTATTTTTTGCTCTTGCGTGCATTGTATGCAGTATTGTGATGGTTCAGTGAAGTTTAATGAGGCGCAAAGTGACCCCAGGCCTTGTTTTATCCTTTGCCTGAAGGTATGCGACTTCTCAAAAGAGTACAAATCTTTATCCTTCCTGCTTGGCTTTTCCATTCCCTCTTCTTTTTCTGAGTCCTCTCTTCTTTCCTGTCTCTGCTCCCTGGGTCTCACATCACATGGTGCCCATTCTGAGCTCCCTGCACATGAATGCTGGCCATCACCATGCAGAGCTGTTGCTCATAATTTCGGACATCAGAAGATAATCTGCTTAGAGGACCTGTCTGAAAGATCAACTGGCTGCCCTTTTGAGTCTGAATTTCCTCCATTGTATTCTCCAGATTTTAATTTGATATACCTGATTCTCTAAGCCACCAGTCATCTGTGGCTGATGAGCCTGTGGCTCATCCTTGAGGCTGCTCAGACTATTGCTAGAAAGTTAATTTAAAAAAATAAAAGGTAGTTTTATATCCTCTATAGCAATTGTCGTGCGTGATGTTTTTGAAGAGATTACAGCGGTGTGCTTTTTCTTTATATCATCAGTGCTGCTTTATCCAAGATGATATAGAAATGGTTTGACAGGAAAATACTGCTGTAGGAAAAAACTTGCGTTTGACAGTGAGGTGGTGGGGAAGAGAACTGTAACAGATGTTTATAAACCTTAACCATGTAAAGGTGTGACACAGATCATGAGAGGCAAGACAGCATTCTGAACGCTACGATTTTTCTCTCTGGTTCACTGCTTGCATTCCTCTGAAGTCCTGTTTTGGTCCCGCTAGTTTCAGGGCAGCGTGACGGAATACGAGTGCTCGCCAGAGGAGTTTTGGCAGCTGCAGGTGGAGTTCTGGTCCAAATTCTATGCCTGCTGCCTCCAGTATCAAGAAGCGCTCTCGCGGCCCCTGGCCCTGCACTTGAATCCCTACACCAGCATGGTGTGCCTGCTGAAGAAGGTGAGCTTGGGCAGCACTGGCTCTTTGGCCACTGCAGCCAACTGAAGCAGCAATCTCCAGGGAGGAGTTTTTCTGACTGATGTGTGGATTTGGGGAGCTCAAAGAAAGTCTTTCCCCTCACCTTTTTAGGGCTCCGTGTCTTTCCTCGTGCCCTGCTCCTTGGTGGACCATCTCTATCTCCTTTCTAATGAGCACCTCCTGACAGAGGATGACGCTGCCATCTTTGATGGTAAGTGAGGAGACGTGGAGCTTTTTCACTGTTGGAGGCTGAAATGCTGCATGGCAGAGAAGCCTTAGGCAGAGGAGTTTCCAGAGAGGCCTCTTGAGATGTTCCTGATTTCGTAATTCTCTACATGGGGATAATTTTCTTATTTTCGTACTTGCAGGGAGTTTTATTTTGTGAAACCTGCCATTGTGCTCACACCAGAAGTTAGAAAATTGTGTCAAGGCTGCAAATTTGCCGTGACTTGTTTCAGATAACTTAAAAAGCAAGGATCTTAGATGTCAAGCTGCATGTTGCTCAGTGACAAGAAGCTGCACTGGTGGATCCTTTGCCTTTATGGCTTTATAAATTATCCATGCAGGCTGCAGTTAACTGGTGCCCTCTTCATGCCTGCTCTATGTGGGACACATCTGCTGCGTTGGAGCTCCATAGTGGGCTGGCAGGCCCCCAGGGCTGCTGGGGAGAGTAGAGTGCAGCAGCCTGTGTGTCTGACCCACGCATATGAACCCTGTTTAACATTGTCTCAGCTGGGTGCTCAGCTTTGCCATCCCCACTGAGAGCCATTAAGACCCACTCTGACTTGGTGCAAGTGGTTCTCTTTTGGAAAATTCCCCAATACTCTGTGTCTTGCTGATGGAGTAAACTCCTTTCAAAGATTACAGATGAGAAGGAGACTTGTGATCCTCTAAGCAGCCTGGGCTAAACTGCCCAGTTCTGCAAACTTAGTTTTTAGTGCAATGTTTTTGCAGAGATGTTTTTCATGTAAGCTCTGGACAGAGAATGTGCCGTTTCTTGTCTCCAGGAAGTAAATGCCAGTGTGCAAATAAACTTGTCATTAATATTGTCACCACAGTGCCCTCTATGCTTTGCTGGCTGTGGAATGACGTTTCACGAGAAAATGGCAACGGAAAATGTTACCTAAGCTCTGCTTTCATGCTCGAGTGATTTTTATATTTTTATAAAGAAGAATAATCATCCATTTGGTTGAGCTATTTCTGGCTCTGAGGGAAGGAAAGCTGGAGGCCTGGGCTGGGTTTGGGAGGCTAGCAGTTCCTGCCATGTCTGTTTCAAACTTCTCAAAGTATGTGACTTAATTTTAAAGATGCGTACATAAAGGATTGCATTGCAAAGCAGTGATTTAAACCCTCGGTACCAGCTTTTCAGATCACTTCTAAGAATATGAAAAATCCTTTTTCAGCTGTGAGAGACAGTGCTGCAAATGGATAGCTGCTGGAAGGAGAGTGTGCTCTGCTTGGCTGAGCTAAGCTAGCTGAGCCATTTGCTCTGGGGTGTTTTTGCTCTTAGGCTGCACTAATTACTTCCTTTCAACCTGCGTCTGGAGAAAATTCCTTGGAGGGGATTTCATTGTTGCATCAGTAATTTTTGCTTTCCAAATAATAAAGTCCAAATCTTTCCCTTGTCAACTCCTAAGTTTTAGTTTGGCAGGGAAGCTCAAAGTTAGCAGGGAAGGGTAAATTTGACGTGCAGGGCTGAGACCAATTTGCTGTTCTTAGTTTGCAGATAGGAGCTGAACAAACTGGTTTTTGAATGGTCCTCCCACCTTCGCTTTGAAATTTCTTGTAAATGTACAGTTAGATTCTTTCATTACAGATTTGGAGATGTCTCGTGATGTTGTCTGTCTTGTCCAGTGCCTTCGACTGATCGGAGAATCAATTTCCATGGAAATGGCATTCATCATGGAAATGGCTTGCTCCCGCCTCCAGCCTCCAGAAAAGGCTGCAGAGCAGATCCTGGAGGACTTGATAGCTAATGACACGTAAGGAGATGTGTTTTGCAGAAGCTCCCCTACAGGGAGGCAGGGATGGCTGAGCAGGGTTTGCCTGGAGCCATCCTTGATTGGCATCAAAGCGCATTTGGGATGTGTGGGCTCTCCCTGCGCTGCAGGAGATTTCCTGGTCCCCTCAGAGATGGGCAGCATAGGTATAGGTGACATTAGCAGAGTCTTCCATCCACAACCCCCTTGCTGTTGCCTGGGGCCCTCCTGAAATGACATTTTGGGGATTTTGAGGTGAGATAGAGAGCAGAGGAGGAATAAGTTCCTATTAGGCGATCATTGCGGTGTGGAAAGCAAGTGCCTGGAGACTTTAGGTAGAGGTCAGAGCTTTGGTCAAGCCTCCTGAATCATTCCCCCATGGAATGCCAGCTATCTGCCTGTTATTTCCTGGTAGCCCGGGGGAGTGAAATAAATAGACTGGCCCCTGCAGGTGCTGTAATAAAACTCCAAGCCAGAAGAGGATTCTCTTCAAGAGTGTCCAGGCTGATCAGATCGCTCCCAAGGAGGAGCAGTAAGGGAGGAAAGGGAGCCCTCTTGAGTTTAAACCTCATGTTACTCATTATTATTCTTACAATTTTCTTTCATTTGCAGGGAAAATGTGATGGAGGATATACACAGCAAACTGCAAGAGATCAGAAACCCCATCCATGCCATTGGAGTCCTCATCCGAGAAATGGACTATGAGACAGATGCTGACATGGAAAGAGGTGAAAGCTCTACAGCCGGGCGTCTGGGCTGGGAAAGCAGCAGCTCAGCAAGAGTTCTTGTCTGTCTAGTTCCTCCTCTTACCTCAGTGATTTTATCTTTCAGCTCATCACCTAAATATGCGCATGAACCTCACCCAGCTGTATGGCAGTGGTACTGCTGTCAATGTGGTTTGCTCGGGGGTATGTAAGATTGCCTCGATCCGTTTCCTGATCTGTCGGGACCTGTTGATCCTCCAACAGCTGTTGCTGCGGCTTGGAGATCCTGTGAGTACAGCCCTTGAAGCTACTGCTATGCTCTTTGAACTTTCAAATCTGGGATTCTGGTGCCAGACTGTGAGCTCTGTTTCTTCCCACAAAACACTGGAGGCTGTTTGAGCTAGCCCAAGGCTTGGGCAAGCCCTGTTCTTCAGCAGCTTTTGTCATCCTAAGCAAAGCAGCGGTGCACAGCACTCACACCCTAACTCCCTCTTTCCATGCTGAGCATTCAGGAAACAGGAAGCAAAACTCTTCTTGTGGGAGGAGGGCATCATTTCCAGCCTCCCAGGTGAAACAACACTGCCTGAGCACGTACAGTTCTCTCATCTATTCCCCATCCCTTCCACACCACTGTGCAGCCCAGCATGCAAACGATCACAGCCTTATTCTCTAGCAGTGCAGCACCTTTGCGTCACGGCGGCAGTGTTTACCCAGAGGCTGTGGTTTTAGCCTCTGTGAGGCTGCTCCAGCCAGTGCAAACAGTGACTGTGGTGGCAGCTGTGTTTGTGGTCGTGAGGTGGGCTGGTCTGGGTCCATCCAGTTGGGTGTTTGACCGCATGAGGGATGGTGCTGATGGTTTTAGGTCCATAATGAGTCCCCAGACAAGGGGTGTGTTGTTTAAACCAATATTGTTTACTTGGAAACATTAACTGCAGTAGTTTCTTGGTTGAAAAGAAATGCCCTTCTTCCTGGATAGAGTTGATTTGGGAGGTTTTAAAGCACATTGCAAGGTGCCCTTTTGGAGCCAGGCTCTTGCAAGGCATGTGACCTGCTGCTTGCTTGATGAGGAACTGCTGCTTTGCCACCTTGATGCCATTGTGTCCTTTGTCCTTCACAAGTATGAATTGCTTTTTCTCCCATGCTGTGGCACATGCAAGAGTCTCCTGGGTGGGCTGAGTTCACTGCTGGGCTGTTGACCGCCTTGGCATTTGCAGGAGGAATGAGCTGAGCCTGATACAAACCTCGTAGCACTTGTCCTGCCATTGCTGTCTGGGCTTGGCCTGTCAGTGCACCAACCTCTGTGCTTTGCTTGCAGATGGTTTTGGGAGGGGGACAGCTGTTCCAGTCTCAGCAGGACCTGCTGCACCGCACCTCACCCCTCCTGCTATCCTACTACCTGATCCAGTGGGCAAGCCAGTGCCTGGCGTCGGACGTCCCTGTCGACACGCTGTAAGTCCTTACTGTGCCCATTCTGTCTCCATTTGTATGTTCCTGCTAAAACCACCTGAAATGCCTTTCCTGGTATGCAAAGCTGGTGGTTGCTGTGGGAATATCGCTCTAGGAGTCAGGTTGTGCTGGGAAGGGTTGGGTTTTTTTTTTCCTTCCATGTTTTGAGCTGACTCTCTGCCGTGTGCTAATTCTGCTGAGGCCTTGCTGTTCTGTGCACTGTTGCCTTTTTCAGCAGTAGGAGTCATTTGAGTTGAACAATGAGCACAATTAAAGCAGGAGGCGTTTTGTTGTCTCTTCACTGATGGCTTTTTCTTCTCTAGGGAATCTAATCTGCAGCATCTATCTGTGTTGGAGTTAGCAGACTCCACTGCTATAACACCCCATAAACTAGGTAAGATGTCCACAGCTCATCAGCTCCCTGTTTTTGTTATTTATACCTCTTGCGCTCAGTCTCTGCCACTCAGGGGGAAACTCTTCACGCAGTGAGGTAATGGAGTTGCATGGTTGAATGACCCCATTTTATGTAAAGATGTTTGTCACACCGTCCACCAAAAAACAACAACAACAAAGTATCATGTAGCATTGGACTCAGACCAGGGACATGGATCTTATTCTCAACCTGAGGAGGATGGGAAAGCCTCTCTCAGCCAAATGTTATTAATTCTGACCCAAGCAGCATCAGCCGAGCTCACCTCTCACTCCTGTATGTTAAGTGGCTGTAGTGAGTCAGACCAGGTCTGTTCTGCTCTGTCCTTTATCCCTGAGTGAGCAGGAGCAGTGTCTCAGGCAGTGAGAGTATGTAGAAATACTTCCCCAAAACATGCTTGTGCTTCCAGCACTTTACAGTTCAAACATGAGCGTTGCTCAAAGCCACTACCTCAGGGGAGAAATTGCAGCTGATAATCCATTGGCTTTTAAAAAGTCTTGCTGCAAAGACACATGCTTTGGGTTACTGTCTTGGGGAAGAAATCCTAGCGGGGGAGAGTACGAGGCAACTTAATTAGGAGGATGTGTACCTTCATGTGGTTACAGAGGGAGGTGATGAGCAGGGTAGGGGAGAAAATGCACAGGTAAGAGCGTGCTGTAACTAGTCTGCATGGCACTTTGAGGCTCAAGAGACTTCAGAGGGAGCTGAGAAAATCGGTGACAAAGAGGCAGCAGTGCCACATGCGAAGGGCTGTGAGCCAGGGAAGAATTTCCTCTGCTTCCTGACAGGCCTGGGGCATCTGTGCGCTTCGTAAGCGGGCTGCGATCCTCAGAGTCTGAACTCTCCCTGAATGAGAGTCTTGGTTCAGGAGGCTGTTGCCTCGACGTAAATGTCAGCGCATGAAAGTGAACTTGAAAACATCCTTTGTGTGCGCCAGTGCCGTGGGTTATTTCTTGGCCCGCTCATGAGAAAAGTCCTGTTTGGCCACTGTGCTTCAGGAAAAATATGTGAAATGTGGGAAAGATGGAAAGGAGGTGGTAGCTTGGGGAGAGGCGTTGAGAACAGTTAGCTAATGGGAGATTGGAGTGCTTGGGGTGCTGGAATGAGGACGGAGGCATTTGAATAGACCCAGATAGCCAAATCAGCACGCCCTCAAAACCCTGCAAAACACTTGGTCATGTTGGAAAGCTGCAGCTGGATGGCAAATAGCACAAGTAGAGAGAGAGAGAGTGCAGCCCTCTTTTTTTTTTTTGTTATAATTGAATTGCAGTTAATAAACATTGCAGTACGTGGCTCTTTGATCTCCTGCTACTCTCTGACATAACCAGACAGCAAGAGGAATCCAAAACCAACAAGTTTGAGTGTTGAACATGCTTACTGTTTTCTTCTCGCTTGATCTGCAATATTTGGGCTGATGAGCACAGCATGGTGTAGAAAGCCCGGGATGTCTGCTGCGGGCCCTCTTCTTAGTGTTTCTTTAACTTGTATTTTTAGTATCTGGCCCTCAAACAATTGTGGAGCTGTTCTTTCAGGAAGTAGCCAGAAAACACATCATATCTCGACTCTTCTTGCAACCAAACACCTCTCTGGCTGAAACAAGTTTGAACTGGCCCCATCTCATTACCGCAATAGTGACTGACTTTCTACCACTCCTGTATCCTTGGCTGTAAATCCACTGCAAGGTGTTTGCTGTCACCGGGCTGTAACTGGGGGCAGTTTCTGTACAGCACGGCAGTGCTGGAGCCCCTGTGGAAGATTGCGCAGAGGCTGCGTGTCGTGTCCCGGTCCTGAGGCCAGGAACATCACTGGATCTGTGGGAGGTTGGTTGGGGCTAGCAGAAGGGTCAGGGCACTGGGCTGCGGAGTGCTTGGGGGCTGTCGGCCGTCTCTGCCCCCATGTCTCATGCAGTTCCAAAATCAGTGTTTTCCACACCCAAATTTGGAAGACAAGTCTGTGTGGGAGGAGGGTTGGGGCTAGCAGAAGGGTCAGGGCACCAGGCTGTGGAGTGCTTGGGGGCTGTCAGTTGGCCATCTCTGCCCCCATGTCTCATGCAGTTCCAAAATCAGTGTTTTCCACACCCAAATTTGGAAGACAAGTCTGAACAAGTGACTGTTGTTAGTGTTAATGGGATTTGCGGCTATTTGAGATTTCACAGAATCCATCCTGTTTAGGTGCACAACAAAGGATTTGAGTTTTTGACTTTAAGCCCCTGAGCTCTAGCAACTTGACTTGGTGAGGTGCGATGCTGGGAGATTTGGAAGGGGAACAAGATCTGTGCAGTTGTGGATTAGATGTACTAAAAGTTTTGTTCTAATATGGATAAATCTTATTACAGAATAATGACTTGTGTAAAGAGCAGCTTAATCTTCTCTCCTTTACCCCTACAAACTGGCATGCTGACTTTCAGACTAGTTCAAGCTCTCCAGACTGGATTGTCCTCTGTTCCTTAACCTCTGCTCAGATGGCCCAGCAATCCTGGCTTCCTCTTCCCCGAGTGCCTGATTGGGAGCTGTCAGTACACCCAGCTGCAGGTGAGTGCTTTGCACTGGGTCTTTCACAGGAGCTGAAAGGAGAAGAGCAGGAGTGCAACAGTCTCTTTTCACACGTGGGTTTCTTTGAGTAGCAGATCTGTGCCATGGCCGATGCAGAGGTGTAACACAATATGAGCTTCTTGCCTATTCTATTTTCCCCTCGTTGCTGCTCTCTGAGCTCAGACACCAAGCTATCTTCCCAAGTGCTCTGCTCTGCTCCCATGTCTCCCTTTTGGAACTGCTGGGCTGGAAGTTTGTCCCACAGATGGAACATACTGCAAGGAACAATTATTTTTGGAGTACTGTTAGAAATCTCTCTTACAACTGTTGCAGTGTCAGTTCAGTGATCAAATTGTAAGACAGCAAATATCTTCCATCTTCCTTAAGCATCTGTCTTATTCCCTGTTGTGTGCACCTTTGCTAACAGAAGTGCTTTTTACTAAATACCTGGGAAATGCCACAGAGAGTTTGCTGGAAATTATTTAAGATGGTAGTCTTACGCATTTCCTATTTTGTCTGTTTTCAAGAAAATCCAGGAATAAGTGCTCAGGATTACATACCCTTTTTGTGGAGGAGTTCAGTCTCCCAGGACTTATCTGACAGCATGATACTGTGCACAAGAAGTGTCTTTGCAGAGCTTGTTTAAATATCACAGCTAGCCTGTAATCCAATAGCTTGTTTGCTGCTGCTGTGCCCATAGCCTTTCCTGTGGTCCCACTTCAGACAAATTGCCCAGGGTGCTAGGGGTTCAGATGGCCATCTGCAACCCAGCAGAAGTACAGTTTCAGAAGGGCTCAGCTATTTCTTAAATGTCATTACTAGTGAAAAAACAGTGTAGGAAACATCCATCATCTTTCCATCCCCAGCTGTGCTCCCAACATCTTGGTAGCAGCGCAAGGGAACTTTATTTTTTTTCAGGTGTCTCCGTAGAGTGCTGCATTTCAGACCACTGTTTCTCCACCATCTCTTCCTGTGCTCTTCAGTGGCTTGGTAGTTGTAGCTGCTTGTGCTCTAGTTCTGAACTGTACCGTTTCTTGTCTGCAGTGCCACGTGACGCATTTCATTCCCCATCTCATGGCAGTCCTTGAGGCACACAGGGCTGAGCCAGCTGTTATTAGTGAGATGTTTTCTCTTGTGCTTAGCAGGACCTTTTATTCTCACAGCCCTTTACACCTGGGGGCTGAATTGCTTTCTTTTGTGTTTCTGTTGCTGCCAAGAAGAATGTCAAATCTGCAGAGCTTTTGAGCCAGGAAATGCCAGGACGGTTTGGGCAGCATCGTTCTACCTCCTGGCATATATGCACTCTCATGACGCGAGCACGCTTTGAATTTCCTTGCGTTGCTTTCGCCTCACTTGTGTCATGCCTTGAGGAAATACAAGAGACTTTTATCTCTGCAGGAACAGGCTCTTCCTCCTCCCCACTACCTTCTGTTACACTTTACTGATCCCGGTCGGTCACGTAAACTTGGATTAAGTGTGTTGACCTCGGGGAGCTAACACCAGATTTGCTGTGAGCACAAGCACGGTGACCCAAATAGAGGTGGAGATACAGAAAGCACCCTGCAAGTAACAGACGTGCACGGAGAAGGTCTAGTGACCAATGCACTGGCCTGGGATGAGGGCCAAACCTCTCCTTGTTACTTATTCTGTATGACAAGCTGTTGAGCAAGACTGGAGTGGGATTTATCTGTTGTACCTGGCTAATCTGAGACATGAATCCAGGCTCAGAGGATGTGTCGCCATGTGGCTTTTAGTTGGACCTGTGGCTGGGAAAGGTGAGGCATATGTGCTGGTGGCTTATGCACATGTGAAGATTCAGGTCGGCCTGTAAAACCGTGGCTTTACCTCTGGGGCCTGGCTTCTCCTCCTTCTTTCTTGCTGAGTCCCAGAGCCACGTTAGTGGGACATTTCTGCTTCTCCAAGTATGAAGAGCATATGTCACTCTCCGAGGCATGAGGGATGTCAGCTTTTGAGCTTTCATTGTGCCTCCTAACTGCTTCTTGATGGATGATGACACTTTGCAGCTCTTATATTATCCCAACATAGCAGGCAGCAGGCCAGACTGAGTCGTATTGCTCTGGCCAGTGTCTGTGTTGTGGCTTTATTTGGTGGTGTGGTGTGCCCTTGGTGCCATCAGCACTCCACACCATGCCTGGCAGTTTGTTGTTGTAATCCGTGGTCTTCCTTGGCTGCTCTCCCTCTCCTGCCCTGCTGCACAGATACTGCTCTTCTGTTTTGCCTGCTCTCCCACTGCTTTCATGCTCCTCTTCATGCTCTGTGCGCACCAGGGTTGTGTTTCCTTTGCAGCTCCCTGCAGCAGATTTGCAGCGGTTGTAGAGAGCATTGTGTCTGATTTTGGGGGTGTTGGGTGCTATCTGAGGTGCCTAGCACAGACACTGGAGCTATTAAAATCAGGCTATTTATCAGGAGCACGTGCGTGTTGTCTCCCCGTCTGTGTACTGAGGGGACTTCAAGGCTGGGGAAACCACCCCTTGAGCTGGAAGAGTGGGGTTTGCGTGAGCACAGCAGCTAAAGGGGCCACCAAAACAGCACTTTGGTGTCAGAGGAAGGTCTCTAATACTAGGTGCCTGCAGGTCATGAACGAGTGCTGACCCGAATCGAAGCTCCTGTTCCTCTTCTCCTGTAGGAATACATTCGCCTGCTGCAGCCATGGTGCCATGTCAACATGGGCTCCTGCTGCTTCATGATGGGCCAGTGCTACCTTGTCATGGGCGAAGGACACAAGGTAAGGCCCTCTTCTCCTTCTGACACTGCTTCCATTGGGGGTCTGGGACCTTTTTCCTGGGAGAGTGGAAGCGTGCAGGTAGGGCCAGCCGTCTTTTTTTTTCTGCTGTGCAAGGCAGGAAACTTCCACCTCAAGCTCTGCCTCCTTTGGGCAAAGAATGGGGTTGGAGAGGTATGGTGGGATCTGCTCTTGGGAAAGTTCTTCTTAGCTTGGGGCCAGCAGATCTCATATACTGGAGCTGGAACAGGCAGCACTGTCCCTCACCAACACAACAGGCTGGGTCAGTCCCCCAAGGGGCACACGCAAGCTACTTTCTGGTCTGCTCCTAGGCTTTGGACTGTTTCTGCCAAGCTGCGTCAGAGGTGGGAAAAGAAGAGTTCTTGGACAGGCTGATCCAACCCGAGGAGGGTGAGATGGTCTCCACTCCACGCCTGCAGTATTACAACAAGGTATGGCTGAGCCAGCCCAGCGTACGTGGTCCTGACTGAGTAAATTGGCACCAAGTCGTTCCACACAGACACTGCTTGGAAAGAGAATTCCTACTCAGTCCTCAGCTTTTGGGGAAGTGACTTGAGTCTCAGAAAACATACCTTTGTGCGAAGTGACACCTCACTGTAGTCTGTTTATTTTCTTTGGAGGGTGATGACAAAGTGACTACAATGTGAAAGCTAGGTACTTTCCACCTATTAGTTTCCTAATAGCAGAGGACTTTGTTATCCAGCAGAAAAAGGCAGGGTGAGATCCAGCTGCTGGAAGCAGAAGCCAGACATGTCCAGGCTAGATGTAAGATGTTGCTTAAGGGGGAGGTTATTAAGCTTTGAGGCAAATTAAAATTAAGGTCTTTTAAAATGAGATAGGATCTTTCTTCTTGCATAATACCGTAGTCCAGACAGGCTGCAGACTTGGACCTGGGCTCCTTGTAAGGGATTCCTTGATTTTAAAATCCAGAAAACACAAGGATTGTCAGGTTCCCTGGAAGAGGGAACTCCTCTCTCTGATATTGCTACATCTGTGCTCGGGGACAGAATCATTTACTTCTGTCTCAGGGATTTACTGTAACCGTCAACACTAAAATGTTTGGGAAAACTCACGTGTATGGAGATGAATCCTCCAGAAAAGCTGTAGCCTGGACCTGTTATGCTGAGATTTGGTTCAGACCTTTGTGACTTACCAAAGTCCTTCCTTTTTCAGTCTAATCGTTTAGCAACATTAGCAAAATGTGTTGACTGGTCTTATGATCAGTACTGGCAGGACTAGCTCTTCAAAACAAACAAAAAGCCCCTTACCAACCCAACCCATTCTTCAGTACTGCTGCAGCCAATGCTAGAGTGTTGTCTTCTCCAGGTCCTGCGCTTGTTGGACATGGTGGGTTTACCGGAGCTGGTCATCCAGCTGGCTACCCTGGCTGTCATGGAATCGGCAGATGACTGGAGGAGCCAGGTACAGGCCACTTCTTTTGCATCAAGATGTTTCTTCAGGGAGCTTACGCAAAACTTTCTTTTTAGTTGTGTAACTCGAAACATGCTGGTTTGTGCTCTTTGGTGTTTTCAGGCTACTTTAAGGACTTGCATCTTCAAACATCACTTGGATTTAGGACACAACAGTGAAGCATATATAGCCTTAACACAAAACCCAGATCCGAGCAGGTAGGTGACAGTTTTATGCCTTTATGCTCACTTGTCTTGGAGGCCCATGTACCAATTTTTCCATCAAACTTTAAAGGAAAATGACACTTCAGGGTAGGATATGGCTGCTGTGTTAAGAGGTTCTGTTGTAGCTTGTGTAAAGCTGTGTTTGAAAAGGCATACTTCATTTTTGTAAGAACAGCTGGGATTGGCACTGTCTCAAAGGAGGAAGAAGAAAAAAGCTGATTCAGGGAAAAGCCAAAAAAATGACTAAAGCATTGCATGTAGAAAAGCTCTAGGGGGAGTCCAATTGATTTAGTTAATAAAGAAAAGACTTGGAGTCGAATTTTCAGCTTGGATACCATCTGGGAAATGACCTGGGCAGAGGAAGCTTCACCCTAGCAGAGGAGGATGT
The DNA here is from genome assembly GCF_000695765.1 of Mesitornis unicolor. NCBI lineage: Eukaryota > Metazoa > Chordata > Aves > Mesitornithiformes > Mesitornithidae > Mesitornis > Mesitornis unicolor. The sequence goes on from NW_010181183.1 coordinate 21,576, forward strand.
GATGGGCAGGAATGACTGAAATAGATGTTCAGAGGAGAAGTCGGTATATATTTTAACTGAGACTGAAGAAAATCTTACCAAATAGAACTGAGGGAGGGAGAGTGCCCTCCTGAGCGATCTCTGCTGTATAGATCTTGATTTCCAGCACAGGAGAAGCTTGAAGGGACCTCTTGGTTCTAAGCTGGAAAAAAACTTCCGAAGCTCGTCACAAAGTAGCGCGTTTGTGCC
>NW_010181183.1:21818-22620 GCF_000695765.1 Mesitornis unicolor
ATGGGTTCATTCCTGCGCCTCCAAAACTGTTATGTGGTTGTGCTTCTTTCTCGGCAGGCAGCTGGACTGTCTACGCCAGCTAGTGGTGGTTCTCTGCGAGCGCTCCCAGCTCCGGGACCTGGTGGAGTTTGCCTACGTGAACCTCCATGACGAGGTAATCGGCCTGTGCTGGGAGGATAGCAGGGGGCACAACCACTCCCTTTAAAGAGATTGTCGACCCATTTGAGTCTCTGTGTGCTGCAGGTCGTGGGGATCATCGAATCTCACGCTCGAGCAGTGGACCTGATGACTCACAATTACTATGAGCTGCTGTACGCTTTCCATATCTACCGCCACAACTACCGCAAGGGTAAGGCTCAGAGTGTAGCGTAATAGCCCACCTGCCTGAGACACTGTTCTCCCTACCCCTGTGCAGTGGCCTATCCTGGTCCTTGGCTGATGTATTCCCCTTCTCAGCTGGAACGGTGATGTTTGAATACGGCATGCGCCTGGGCAGGGAGGTGCGGACGCTCCGAGGGCTCCAGAAACAAGGAAACTGTTTCCTCGCTGCTATAAACTGCTTACGGTTGATACGCCCAGAGTATGCCTGGATCGTGCAGCCAGCTTCTGGAGCTGTGGTAGGAGACACTGAGCTTACTGTGAAGCCTCTGACCTGAGCTACTGACTGTGGGGACACTTACAGCTGCACATTAGGGAAGGAGCTTCCAAAATCCTTTCTGATGTGATGAATAGAGGTGTTGGCCTTCTTAATCTGCTGCTCTCATCTTCTTGGCCAGCTTGTACAGCACTGTCTTGCCCCGTT
>NW_010181183.1:22651-28389 GCF_000695765.1 Mesitornis unicolor
CATTGGTCCTATCTGTCACCCTTTCCATATATATAAAAATGTGGGAATATATCACCTTTTGTTGAAGACAGAACAAATCTTTTTGGGGAGTCCAAACAGCTGGAATAGCAGTCAAAAAGAGAACTACTATCACATGGTTCGGGTTTCAAATCTGTTTGTGGGGAGGTGATGACCTTAGTGTGAACAGCTAATGCCATGCTGTGTTTCTGATAGCCAGAGATGAATGTAACCTTAAACTGCCAGGTGGTTGTCTGGCCTTTCTGATTCAAATCAGGGCTTGAAATGGAGAGAGCTGGTGGTGGGGCTGTACTGTATTGAGGCAATCTGTTCTTTGGAAACCAAGTGGGCATAAACTCTTTCTGTTTTTTTACCTGCAAGTATGAACGCCCTGGAGCATCCCCAAAGAGAAGCCATGACGGGGAGTGTACAGCTGTTCCAAGTAAGTGCCCAGTCCTATTTGTGTTCCCACAGCCTTTCCCCTGGCCTCAGAGCTCTGCTACTCCCATGGGAGCTGGGTCATGGCTCAGGGCAGCTCTCATCTCTGTCAGATCAGTAATTTGGGGGATTGTAAGCAGTTAACTCTCCCAGTATTAGCATCTCCCAGTTGCAATATGCTGCAATGGAACAGCTGTCCCCTAAGGAGCTTCTGTGTACACTCCTCTGCAGTTTGATGTCTTGTCAGTGCTTTTGCTTTCTGTGGAAATAACTTGTAATTTAAAAAAAAAAAAGCCTTTGTGAGGCAGTTTCTGGTTGTTCAAGACTTTTACTGTTTGTGCTCTTGGAAACCCTGCTGATGTAGTGAGTCTCTGCTGGTAAGGTCTCCACTCTGCCTACCAAAGCACAGGGTGGTGGGGTCCAGTTAGACTCGTAATCCTCAGCATTACGGTAGAAAAATTGAATGTCAGGTATTTTTAAAACAATTATTTCTGAATGAGCTCTTTTGCAGCATATGCCTGGCAGTCAGAGCAGCAGCTGTTACCAAACATTAGGTAACAGCTCTGTTAGAGGAGGAGTGGGAGGTTTGTCTCAAGGACACAGGCACAGTTCAAGCAAACAAGGAGCAGCAAAACTTGACCCCTTTGGTGCTTTCTGTGGTAGAACTCCACTTAGGATGGTAGAGGGGTGCACGCATTTTGCCCGAGGAGCCCTTTTTAAAAATGCTGAGAGCCCTTTTTAAAAATGCTGAGAGCCCTTTTTGTCGGTCTGTTACAGCAGCTCGCCAAATTGAGATCCTGGAGCTGGAGGATTTGGAGAGAGAGTGTGTGTTGGCCCGGATCCGGCTGACTCTGGTGCAGCATGACCTGTCCACAGCAGCTGTGGCAGGTAAGGGAGACACGGTGCAGCCGCTTCTCACTTCCCCTGAGGTTTGTGCTTTCAGTTGTAGCCCAGGTGAGGAAGCAGCAATTTCGTTTCGACCCAGAGACAAACCCAGGAACTGGCAGGGTCTGTTTAATTCGCCTCCCTATCACGAAATCTTGCCACCAAGTTCAGCTTTGGCGAGGCAGATCGGGAGAACCAGTTTTAAGTTTTCCACCATTTTTGACTTTGCCAAGCCCTAGTGGTGGTCTGCAGCCTGGGGGCTGGGGTTGAGCTCATGAGTTGCTGGAAGTTGCCTCCAGATAAAGTAGAATTGGAAAGCCCTGGAAGAAACACTTGCTGTGAGACTTAAATTATTGTCCTGGACAATCCTGCTTCACGACACAGCGTCAGCTTATCAAAGTTGTTCCTCGTTGAGGAGCAGAAAGCTGCAGCTCTCCCACCCTGACCCTATTCTGCCGCTCTCTTATAAGAGTTATGCAACATGGACACATTTTTCCTCTTTAATTATCAGGAGGAGGAGATAACTTCCCAGTAAGGGATTGCAGGAAAAGGATTGAACAGCTGTTGAGGGCAAACTGGAGACACAGGGAGCTGACTGCCGCTGTTTTATCTCACCTCCTGCCACTGCCCCTCCTGCCTGTGCGGGCAGAGCTGAGCTTATGCCTTGTTCACTTGGATACAGGCCTGCTGCACCAATGACAAGGCTGTCCCCTCCCTACTCACCAAAACAGCCACAGCAGTTGACTACAGGCTATGTGTTGCTGCCTGTGTCTTTCTGCAGGTGGTACCTGATTAGGGACGGCTCAGTGGGTCACTGCTGCTTTGTGCAGCCCCTCCAGGGTCAGCTCTTGGGCTCATCAGATGCTCCCAAGGCCAAGAAAGCCTCAAGCCGTGCGCTGCTGTAGGGTGTTTTGCACTGGGCTCTAAGCACGGTGCCCCCATAACTCTGCTGATAAATTGTGTGGGGTTAAGCCCCAGTGAACACTGGGGTGTGACTGGGGGAGGTGCTTACCTGGTCCTCCTTCCCTGCAGGCAATTCTACACCTGAGGAAACGCTCGCTCTCCTGGTCCGGGCCGGCCTCTTTGACACTGCCATCACTCTGTGCCAAACGTTCAAGCTGCCCTTGACACCCATCTTCGAGGGACTCACTTTCAAGTACGTAGGGAGCTTCTCCTCCCCACCTCGAGTGACCTGTGGCTACGGAGACATGTGCTGCATGATGCTTGGCAAGGGCTCAGCTTGCAGCTCCCCAGGGTCAGAAGCCAGTGCTGTCCTGACATGTCTGCTCACTGTGGCTGCTAATGCTGTGCACAGCCTCAGCAGCTGCTGGCTCAGTGGTTTTGAGGTGGAACTTGCCCTTCACACCTGAAAAAGAAAAGGAAGGAAGACTTCCTGAGCAGGTAGTGGAGGGCAGAGATTTCTCCCTGGTCTCAGGGGAGAGAGCTGACTTCTGACAGTTGCAGGTGATCCTCACCATTTTCAGAAGACCTTTCTGGTGAGTTGGCTGATGGCACACTCCTCCTGTTGCCCAGTGAGCTGCTTACAAGAGATCTCTTCAAGCTGTTGAGCAGCTCTCAAATAGTGGTTGACAGAGCACGTGCTCTTCTGTCTGATCTTTGTGCTAGCTGTTTGCTCTCCTGCCTCATCTCTGACCCCAGGATTCCTCTTCTCTTTTGCCTCTCCGTGCTTACAGAAGCTGTGTAACTCCTGCAGAGTTGTTCTGCAGCTCTGCTGTGACCTGTTCCTGTGGCTGGATGTGCAGAGGGCATCTCTTGCCCAATCTCAGGGCCGTAAAGCTTGCGAACATCAGAGTCATTCTTAATTCCTCTCTGGCACTTAGAGCCGCTTAGAAATCACTCTAATAACCTTTCCTTGCCAAGCCAGCTAATTTGTGACTGTTGCTTGGGAATAGTCCTGTGGGGGGTGGCTTTGATGATGGCAGGGTGACAGGGCTGGGCTCTGAAGGCACCGATCTTTGTACTGCTCTGTCTTGCAGGTGCATCAAGCTGCAGCTGGGAGGGGAGGCAGCACAGGCAGAGGCCTGGGACTGGTTAGCAGCAAACCAGCTCTCTGCCTTGGTGACCACCAAGGAGTCCAGGTAGGTCTTTGTCTGTGGAGAAGAGCAGAGCCACACTTTGTGAGAAGGAGTCTTTTCTGGAGGTAAAAGCCTTGCAGGAATTCAGAGGGTTACAGGTTCATCAAACCCTCTTAAAGCAGACCTGTGGGACTGGAACAGCGTGCTCCCACGCTGTCCCCAGCCTGCTCTGTGCAGCACACCACGCTTTGCCAGGCCTTGAGCTCTCACGTTGAACCCAGGCAGCAGGACAGGTCCCCTGGAGCACACCCTAGCCTTGTAGAATGTCTTAGGGACTGCTGGCCTGGGTTCTGAGGGGAAATATTGCCTTGCAGCACCACAGATGAAGCCTGGCGACTGCTGTCATCCTACTTGGAGCGTTACCCATCCCAGAACAGCCTGTACCATCGCTGTGTCATCAACAAGCTCTTGGCACATGGGATCCCTCTTCCCAACTGGCTCATTAACAGCTACAAGGTGAGAACAGGGAGAGGGTCACCACTCAGCACACATTGCCTGCTGGCCAAAACCCCAAGCTGTCCCAGAACTGCCGGGACAAATTTACTTTGACAAGCACCTCCTCGTTGCAAGCTTTGCTCAATCTTCCTGTTCCCAGTTCTGGGAACCCATGACAGATGCTTTGTGCCTGTTACTGAGGCTCAGAGCAGGTTCCTCTCGGCATCGTGGTGGCTCCCAGGAGCGTTCCCTGGCCGACGTTTCCTCCTTTGCTTGCAGAAAGTGGATGCTGCTCAGCTGCTGCGTCTCTACCTGAACTATGATCTGCTGGAGGAGGCTGTGGAGCTGGTCTTGGAGTACGTAGATGCAGTGCTGGGCAAAGGACACCAGTATTTTGGAATCGAGGTGAGCTCACCTGCAGTGTCAGATGTAGCAGGGACTGTTCCTTGGGGCAGATCCTATGCCCACAGTTTGGGTGATGGTGTTTCCAGGAGAAATGAATGTGGATAAACCACTCTAGGGAAGAGGGGACTCCTTAGTGGAACCAGTAGGACAAGTGGGTGTTGAGACATAGCGGTTGGGAGCTCTTGCTCACTGTGGCTGTGGGGAGGAGCATTTTTACCACGAGCATGACGTGACATGGGGATTCCTCTCCCCTCCAGTTCCCACTGTCGGCCACAGCCCCCATGGTGTGGTTGCCCTACACTGCCATCGACCAGCTCCTCCAGGCACTGCGGGAGAGCACCACCAACCAGTACAATGTCAAGGTAGGTACAGCTGCCCTGGAGAAAAGGAAGAATGCTCCCAACCCCCTACGGAGGGTGTTTCTGCCTGAGGGTGCGGGACAGGGTGGGGGGCCTTTGTCTCTGATGCCTGCTCTGCCCCTCGCCCAGCTCTATCAGAAGCTGCATGACAAGATGGAGGACTACCAGCAGAAGGTCAGCGTGGCCACCCAGGATCGCCTGTACCGTCGCAACTAGCAGCACCCCCATCGCCTGCCCAGCCTCAGCCACCACCTGCAGGCCCCTGTGCCTGCTCAAGGTGCCATCCCCAGGAGCTGACGCCGTCCTGCCCCGCTCTGTCTCAGCCGGTGGTGTTATTTTTTACTCATTTTTTCCCGTAACGGTCTGGTATGGGGAGGTGGAGTTGCACTTCCCACATGTCACCTTGCTGTCCCTGTCCCCTCTGGGGGGTGGTCAGCGATAAGCAGAGCTCTGGGCTACCACCGTCACCATGACGGTTCTGTCGCACACATCCTGTACCATATATCGCAGGTTTTGGTGTTTCTTTTATTTATTGTTGTGTTTTTGGATGAACTTTAATAAAATCAAAGTGTTACTACAGGCTTGTGTTGAGATGGGTGCAGGTTCCCAGGCACCTCTGGGTGTGCAGTAAGGAGTTGGATTTGAAGCAGGTGGAAGCTGTAGGGCTCCTCTCCTCGGCATCCTGCACGTACAGTCCTATGGGACCATGCTACAGGACAGCTCAGGGACTGCCATACTGCAGGATGGAGCTACGGCTGAGGACTGGTACCTTCCTATAGCCCCAGAGACACAGGGCTGAGGGGCAGTATAGAGTTAGATGGAGTATGCCCTATAGGCTCAAGGAGCAGCAGCATGCTCTAGGATAGAACAGCGCTATAGGCCTGAGGGGCTGTATTGAGTGGGCTCAAGGGCCAGCACCATGCTAGGGGTGGGGTGCTGTGGGGTGCTATGGGGTAAGAAGGGCCTATAGCCCCCAGGAGCCGCGTTGTGCTATAGGGCAGGGGGAGCTGTGGGCTCCAGGAACAGGCGGGAAGCCCGAGGGGCGGTGCTACAACGGGGGGCGGGGCTTCCGCGCCGTGCCCCTGCGCTTCGTGACGCACACGCTGCGACTCCGCCCTTCCCT
>NW_010181184.1:0-4748 GCF_000695765.1 Mesitornis unicolor
TTAGATATTAGGAAAAATTTATTCACTGAAACGGTTATCAGGCACTGGAATGGGCTGCTAAGGGAAGTGGTGGAGTCACCATACCTGAAATTTTTTAAAAGATGGGTAGATGAGGTACTTAGAGACAGAGTCCAGTAGTGGATAAGTAACAACTGGACTCAATGAACTTAAAGCTCTTTTCCAAGCAAATGATTCTATGGTTCTATGCAACTTCTCTCTACTTCTTGTCTCATTGGTCTCATCTGCAAGTTAAGAATTAATTTTATTGACAAACTCATCATCTCACCCACACATATTGCATTTTAGAGGCTTTCTTGTGGCTGTGGTAAAATAAGATGAATTTGCTTTCTCTTTCTTGTCTGCCTTCAGTCCTTGTTCCTGCTCTGTCCTTTAACAAAAGGTAATTACAGATTTTTGTGCATAAATTCACTGAATGCAATGTTGAGTGGCTCAGCATTGATCAGCATACCACTACCTGGAAAAATGCCACTATTTGGAATCCAAATTAAAGTAGTCATAAATTTTTTTTAAGTAGTCAAATTGTTTCTGACATATCTTTTAATTTAAGTGGCAATAATGTATCTCTTTTCATTATACTACTTGCAAACTTCCAAGTAAGAACTTCATAGTGTGACAGCTTTGGAAATGACCATAGACAAAGCAGGAGGTCTGTCCAATATTACATGAATAAGCAAACTATGCTTAGCAAATGAATAAGCAAACTACAAAGTGAATAAGCAAACTCCAACTTCATTAACAGGGCCTATTTTTACCCTCTTGGTTTTATCTGTGTCTTTCATTCTTATGGTTGTCACAAAGTCAATAGCAGAAGGACATTAAATTTTGAGCTGTCTCCACTTAGATGGAGAAATCTTGGAAAATGTGGGATGGGTGCTTCTCAGGAAGAGATGGCTTTTCAGGCCTTTACACTGTGTGTATGCTCATAATCAAGGAAGAGTTCTTTTGAAAGAACAGGAGCAGTTTTCCATGACCCTAAAGACAGAAAACAGAAGGCTATGGGGGAAGTGGGGGGGGGGTAGTGTGTGGTGTGCTGATTTAGGTGGTAGCCATTTTAACACTCCAAGGAAAGAATTTCAGTTTCAATAATCTGATCACATACAGGAGCCATGCCTATCTGTCCTTATGCTCTATGTGTTAAGAGCAATGGAGTCTTCATTAATCCCTGTAGAAACTCCAGATGTACTTGCCCCAGCACCAAAGCTCTGATTTTCCCAGGTCACGATTCTGGCATACTGCACCATGATGATCAGTGAGAGGTATGACCAGCATTACCATCAAGGCTAGGCTTCAGGAAGGGAGGCTTGGCAGGACCTGCTTCTTGAAGGTGTCTGTGAGTGCTAAAATAGGAGTGATGTCTAGAGCATGCTTAGATACAGCTGCTATGTCAGATCTAACACAGATCTCTGGACTTTATCCAGACAGGGGAAATCCTGCTAGGTATGTGACACAAAGGGTTTGTTTAGGAAGAAAAACATATGGCCTGTGATTGGATATGAAGCCATAGCTGTTTCTATTCTTAGATTATATATCAAAGTAAAATATTTGTAACATGTAGATTGATGTAAAACAGTAAAAAAGCCTGAACTAATAACTCTGCATTCATTTGTAAAGACAAAAAAGGGAAATATAGCATGAAAGATTTAAAATCTGACTACTGTGAGAGAAGACAGGAAGCAATTGGAAAAGAGTTAGTCAGGAAACAGCCTAATCCCTGATGAAAGCATTAGGTAAACATTTGATCTTCACTGGATTTACATGGCATGAGTAATTCCAAACATGGCGTTCACAGCCTGGCTCATTGTGTAGAGCCAAGTGCCTCACATTAGACGATTACAAAGCTGAATGCCACAAGACTGGGGTTGGGGTGTTTTGGTTGGTTTGTTGGGGTTTTTTTTGTATCAGTCACAAACTGAGGAGTCATTTAGGTGATGTGGCCCCGCATATCTGGAATTTCGGAATACAGGTATAATGAAAAGGTATTTTATAGGATGCACAAAACTAATTATTGATTTAGTATCATTGCTATCAGTGGAGAATCATTACAAAATAATTTCAATCACTGATATTTATTGAATGCAAATGTAACGCCTGAGGAAAGTGTTTTTAGTATAGAGTAATTATATCTACGTATGAGCCTTTTTGTATTGCATCATACATTCTGCTGAATGGCTCTTGTATTTCCATTGTAAAGCAAATAAATCCCCAAATTGTGCCCTCTTAGACTTCCCTGCCTCCCTGTCAGTGTTAAAACATAACTGCTTTGTATAGAAGTAATACTAGAAATTTCATGGAAAAAAACAGGAACCTTTCTAGCTGGTAAGTTGTCTGAAGACCAAACCGGTGACACTGTTTTTGTAGCATGAATGTATCTAAGTAATCTTTACTTTTAATAAATCTCAGAAATATTTATGTGGCACAGAGCAGTCATGGGGTTATGGAATGTCTCTTTACTATTGCTGTGACATAAAGAGCTTTTCCCCTCAGGCAACAATGAGGAATTACAAAGCATGCTGACTTTTAAAAATTCTGTCGAAATACCATTATGCTTATACCCAGACATAATTGCAGTCTGCTGTTATCTGTAATGTAAAAAATAAATATCTCCATGGCTTTTTTTCTTGGTTCTTTTGCTCTTCTGTGTTTGCTCTCTTACCAACTGCTGAGAAGACATCCTACATCTTGTCACGTTTAAAGAAGCCAAGATTCCTGTGGACACACAGCACTACGGTTTTTCCCTCTATCCACAAATTGTTTCCACAGGCTGATAACTAAGGTCATGAATAGCCAAAACGAGCTTAGTATTTACAGGTTTATGTACAAGATTAGTGGCCAAACCAGGTTTGACACTACCACAGCAGTTTGTCTTTGGCTGCAATCACCTCTAAAAGACAGATTTTCAGTGAAACTAGACTAAAAATACTATTGGCTCTTTTACAAGACTATGAGGTATTCTCCCCACTTCCCAAGCTGCCTCATAAATGCTGTAATTTTCAGGACAGCAAGGAAGGTTATGACAATGGTCCTGAATTCAAATACTGTAGTAAGAGCTTTATAAGAGAGTTTGTCTTCTTTCATTGCTACACATGGTAGGCTAGACCTCCCACTAAGGACATTCATGGTGGGTCAGACAGCCTTACCAAACTAGAAAACAGATTATACAGCCTCCTTCAAACCCCTATGCAGATCAACTTTACCTAAAACATTTCTTTTGTCTGAACAACTCTTAATTATCCTAAGCAAGCTATTTCTGAGTTTCACTTCCCTTCTAGTTATAAAGGTTGTGGTGAGTTTTCCTTTGCAGTTCAGTTTTTCTGTCACTTAAAGTCACTTACTTCTTATCTTAAATACTATCCCTTCATTTTGCGGAGCAATCCTGGTATATAGTGTATCCTAAGCTGCCCCATGCTTCTAGCAGTATTAAGCAGTTTTCTTCTTTCAAAATACAATCAGTAAGTGCATGGGTTTAAGGCACTAATTCCACGCACAGTCCCAGAGTTTGGCCAGTGTCTGCAGGTCTGTCATGTCCCTCATAGGCTGGCAGGGTTTTTCTTGGCACCCAGTGCCAAAGCACCTGCAATCTTCATGGTGCCTTGTGCCTGCCATTCCCAGTGCTGTGAAGTCAGCATGCTCTACTCCATCCACAAGACCATGTCACAGGCTGAAACCCATCTGCAGGGCAAGAAGAGGAGGGAGATAGCTGGCAGAGTGCAGCAGTACTAACCATGCACGTGCTCTGGGCTCCACTGCTGCATAGAGCAAATCTAATCACAAATAAAATATATTTCCTTCACCAGGGAGAGCATGTGTGTCTCAAGCAGTGCAGAACCTGACTTTGAGGTCCTGACATCATCCATAGCAGCTCCCCTTTCCCTGCATGGCCTCTGCTCAGGATTGTGCCTCTCTGGGGAATGGTCTGCTGTGAAAATAGTGTCTCTGTTTCTTAGATTTGCAAATGTCAAAGAGAGATTTCCCAGTTCCTCTCCTAACTGATACAGTGCAAATATTCAGTCCTGCCTGCACTGGTTAAGAAAACTGTGTTGGTATTTAATAAGCAGGAAAGCAAATATCCATGTCATTTCAGCCTATATTTTGGGCCAATTGCAATGGATGAGAGTTAAGCTAGGTAATGCATAAAGCTGTCAGGAGGAGGAAAAGTTCACTTTGCTCCTCTGTGGGAGGTCTGCATAGTTAGGATGAGACTGCTTGGTTTAGATTTGAAGTAGAGACAAGAGGGACAGAGAAAGAGATTCAAATTTCCAAGGCACTGATGGATTACACGTGTACACTAGACAAGCAGCTAAAGATGCATTATGAGAAAAGCTGTGTGCTCAATTTTCTAAGCAGCTCTCGTAACTGTGAGTGCTGGTCCATAATTTAATGTGCACACAGGCTCTTCTGCATATGTCTAACTATGTAGAATTCTTAAAAGTCTATTTGCATTTGCAGGTATGGATTTGTATGCAGAACTTTAACATCATTTTATTTCTAGGGTTTCGCAAAGTATCACATTCGCGTTCTGTTTTTAGTCTGTGCTTGCATATATGGTTATAAAGGATACAGTATTTCAAAATATCTCTAGCCAATACATTGTACATCAGAATAAACTAAGGGTGGCAAATAAGACTCCTTTGTTGATCCTCTTCCAGTTATAAAAATTCAAGCATAAATACTGTTCATTGAGAAAAAAAAATCCATTGATGTGGGAACATAAAAGAATGAGGAAGTAT
>NW_010181185.1:0-1815 GCF_000695765.1 Mesitornis unicolor
GTTATGCACTGGGCCTAAACCACGACAGCTCAAAATAGAGAAAGTTGCTCATTTCTTCAAACCGTAGTTTCCAGGAGAAGGTGGTATATGTCCACTTCTCAAAGACACCAGCGTGGTGTGAGTATAATTTCCATTTTGAGAAAATAGTTTTCATAGATAGACCTGGCTGCCTAAAAAGAATACATCCCACATTATTGAATGCCTGCCTTTAGTCCCATCTATTTGTGTTGGGGCTCCAGTGTTGCTTCATGCGCGAGTAAGCTTCTTGTTCTTGGAGGAACTGTTAATAGACATATGTCTGTGGGATCAGGCCCCCCTTTCCTCCCCCTGAAAGAGCAGATTTAATTATACGCATGGCAAGTTCATGTACTTGCTTGAACAAAGAAACATCCAGTGGAAGCTCTTCTGGGGAGGAAGTGTTTAATCATGCGTGTTTTGTGCAGCGCTTGGCGTGATGGAACGTCAGGGAGCAATTCATTCCCAGCACCAGTGCAAAAATGGTGATTAATAAAATTATAACCATTTATGCTTCTAATGCTAGGTTTGAACCAGTCTGCTTGTGTCTTTCCCTGATTCGGGAGATAGTACAATTATTTTCATATATGTGAAGCTCGAATAATGTGGTAGCTCAAATGCTTACTCTCTAGTTGCTGATTTAATTATATGAAATGTCAAGTTAGTTTAAGAAATACTTGGGGAAACCCCTACTTCTGTCAACCAGGAATATGCCAAGTGCTTCAGAAGATTACTTATACCTTACTATAAAAAAAAAATATCAGGCCATAAAGCCACACATGCACAACGTCTGTGCTCTGTGGATGCATCTTGAATATTATAGCAAAACTGAAACGAGAGATGATTTTCTTTTGCATTTTGAAAGGTGACTAAACCGGAGTGGAGTGGAGCATCTCCCTTATGAGGAGCGGCTGAGGGAGCTGGGGCTCTTTAGTTTGGAGAAGAGGAGACTGAGGGGAGACCTCATTCATGTTTATAAATATAGAAAGGGTGAGTGTCACGAGGATGGAGCCAGGCTCTTCTCGGTGACAAACAATGATAGGACAAGGGGTAACGGACACAAACTGGAACACAGGAGGTTCCACTTAAATTTGAGAAGAAACTTCTTCTCAGTGAGGGTGACAGAGCACTGGAACAGGCTGCCCAGAGAGGTTGTGGAGTCTCCTTCTCTGCAGACATTCAAAACCCGCCTGGACGCCTTCCTGTGTAACCTCATCTGGGTGTTCCTGCTCCGGCAGGGGGATTGGACTGGATGAGCTTTTGAGGTCCCTTCCAATCCCTAACGTTCTGTGATTCTGTGATTCTGTGAAACCAACTTTGTGTTGCTCTTTGTGTGATTCATAGATGCCTTTTTGTTGGTGATGAGTTTCAGTCAAACACGGTGAATAAAGGCACAATTTGGGACTTTGGTTGGGAGGAAAAAGCGTTTACTAGGTGGTTAGATACTTCTCAGCAACGCAAATCCTTGTATACACATTAACTTTGCCTCAAGAAAACAGACTTCTGATCTAGAAAAAAGGCCTGGGTGAATAAAAGGACTCGATACGCTCTTTACTGACATCAAAGAACGTGATTTTTTTCCCCTTGCGTTCCAAAGGCTTTGAAGCCCAGGAAGGCCACACTGGTTTAACAAGTTGCCATTTTTTAGCAGGGCTGTGGTTTGTCCGCTGAACCTGATCCCAACATGAGATAAAACACGCTCGCCTAAATCTTTCACGTGGGTGTAAGCAAGTCTAATTTATCTTGGTTTGCTGCTGGCTAAGACCGCGTATACCTTTAGTTCCATCAGCTAAACGATGT
>NW_010181186.1:0-2244 GCF_000695765.1 Mesitornis unicolor
CTTGGTGGTCAGCAAAGGTAGAGCACTTCCTGGCAGGAATTTCTTCTTTCTGCTGTCTTGCCCTAGACTTGTCTTCAAGTAGTAATTTTGCTTCATGACAACTGTGAAATTTCTGAGCAGGCTGCAGCCAGCACATCGGCTGGCTTTCAGGTCGGGTCACTGGGATTTTCTATTCTGTCTGAAAGTGGCTGTGGTTATGGATCCGTGCAGAGTCTTCCCGTTGCTCAAAATCAGAGAGTCATAAACTCATAAAATGTATTGGGGTGGGAGGGACCTTTAGAGCTGATCCAGCCCAACCCTGCAGTCAGCAGGGACATTGGGACCAGATCAGGGTGCTCAGACCCCACCAAGCCTGGCCTTGAATATCTCCAGGGATGGGGCCTGCACCACCTCTGGCCAATCAGTGATCGACCACCTCATGGGGAAGAGCTTTTTCCTCACATCCAACCTAAATCTGCCCTTTTCTGTTTAAAACCATTAACCCTGGTCCTATTGCTCCATGCCCCAGTGAACAGCTCTTCCCCAGATTTCCTATAGGCACCTTTCAGGTCCTGGAAGGTCACTATAAGGTCCCCCTGAAGTCTTCTCCTCTCCAGGCTGAACAGCCCCAACTCTCTCAGCCTGTCCCCATAGCAGAGCTGCTCCAGCCCTTGTTTCATCTTTGTGGCCTCCTCTGGCCCCGCTCCAGCACTTCAATGTCCTTTTTGTGCTGGGGACTCCAAAGCTGGACACAGCCCTGCAGGTGAGGTCTGAGCAGAGCAGAGCAGAGCAAGGGGGTAGAATCTCCTCAATATCATTCATGAAGATGTTAAGCAGCACCGGTCCCAGTACAAACCCTTAAGGGACACCACTTGTCACCGTCTTCCATCTGGACAAATCCTTGGAGGAGGCAGAGAGGACGTCCTCCTCAGATCTCATGGTGCCACCTATAGAGGACTCAGCTCTGCTGCCAGCATCTCCACCCCTGCTTCCCCAGGGAGGGGTGACAAGTGGAATTTCGGAGGGCAAGAGGTGGACCTCTTCTGACCATCAGAAGAGCTTCCCTTGGACCCCCACACAGGGCTCTGAGAGCAGGGGGTCTTTACCCAAGTCCCATCTACTGTGAACTTGCCCCCAAGCCTTGCACCCTTCTTGCAGGTTTTCCCCCCCAACCCTGAGCCCGAAGCCTGACGTGATACCGGAGAAGATAAAATGCAGCCCTTAAATCTTCCCGGATTAAGTGTAGCTGAGCTGAAATAGCTGAGGGGTATTCCCTTACAAACCAATCCCCGGGACGCGGCAGAGCTGGCTGGGGTCGAGGCGTGATGGTAATCGGTCCTGTCGGGTGTCTGGGGCAGCGCAGGTGAATGCACGGCTGTAAAACGCAAACTCTTCTCCCCGGTGCAGGCAGCAGCCATTTTCTGACTGCGAGAGTCCCCCACTCAAAAAAAAGCAGCGTTGCCGTTTTAAAGACTGCTCAGACCTAGAAAATGTGTGGTTTGGGTGTCTGGGGAGGCGTTGCACTGTGTCATGTGTAAATAAAGCCACAATTCTGTTTGCAGTTCTCCCGATTTATGTCCTTTCTTCTGAAGGCATTGGGAAGCCCTGCCGTGCTCGGGTTGGGAGCGCAGGTGGGGTCAGTGACATAAGTCTCTGCAGCATCTGCTGCACGGGGATTTTCCAGGTCCCTGCAGGGACTCTCAGCCCTCCTCCAAAATAAACCTCTGCTGTGAAGAGAAACCGAGAAAGGACATGGGGTTGGTTCACAAAGCCGTGCAGCGGGGCTGCGGCATCGAGCAGATCACAAAGACCTTCCTTCCCAATGTCTGTACCTCCAGCAGCAGCCTAGTGCTACATTCCTGGGGATGAGTGGCTGGAAAGGACCTGGGGTGTTGGTGGCAGCAATGCCCGTGAGGCAGCAATGTGCCCTTGAGCCAAGAAGGCCAAGGCCATCCTGGGGTGGATGAGAAGGGGTGGTTGTAGGGCAGAGAGGTTCTCCTGCCCCTCTGCTCTGCCCTGCTCACACCACAGCTGCAATCTTGTGTCCAGTGCTGGGCCCTCAGCTCAAGAAGGACAGGAACTGCTTGAAAGAGTCCAGCAGAGCCACAAAGATGAGGTGTGGATCCAGCAGCCATGGTGAGACTGTTGCCTTGCCATGTTTCCTCACCATACAAGCGCTATCACTTGGAGCAGTGACCACTGTGGAGCTTCTCCTGCTGAGGAGCGGCTGAGGGAGCTGGGGCTCTTGAGCTTGGAGCAGAGGAG
>NW_010181186.1:2646-3955 GCF_000695765.1 Mesitornis unicolor
CCTGCTGTGGCAGGGGTTGCACTGGGGGAGCTCTCCAGGTCCCTTCCAACCCCTCACATTCTGACATGCGGAGCATTTCTTCACCCCAAGGTTGGGCTTCCCAGCTGGATGACATCTCCATGCCTGGTGGCAGATCAGTTCGAGAGGATGCTGCAGGTGCTGGCTAAATAGGAAATGTTCTTTCAAGACGTGGTTTGGTGGCCATGGTGGGGTTGGGTTCATGGTTGGATTTGATGATCTTGGAGGTCTCTTCCAACCTGAACGATTCTGTGATCTCAGTGCTTAGGTGTTGAGGAACTCTTCTCCTGCTTTGTGGTCAAGGAAGGGCTCTTTGGATACAGCTTGGGCAGGGGACAGATGTGACCATCTCTGCTGGAGCAAGCAGCTCAGGTGCCACTTGTCCCCTTCCAGCTGATGAGCCCAAGTGCTGAAGGCTTCCCACAGAGTGTGGAGGATTCGTATAAAACCCTTGTAGCTCCGTTTTGGCATTTCTGAAAGCAGCAATAAATAAACTCTGCTCCTCGATGCCTTCTCCATCTGCTGGTACCAGAGGCCTGAACGTTTCTGCTTCCTGAGAGGCTGCTCCCAAGTTCTAGAGACCCTTTGCAAGCAGCCAAGGTGACCTCTGGAGGCACAGCCTTCTCCTCTGCATGCCTGCAATGGAAGGACTTGTTCTGAAACAGCATCTGGTGTCCTTTACATCTTCATGCTGTATTCATCTAGAAATGAGCGTCTTAGAAACACAAAATTACAGAATCATTTATGTTGGAAGAGACCTTCTAAGATCACAAGGCCAACCCTCTTACCCAACCCACCATGGCCACTAAACCATGGCCCCAAGTGCCACATCCACCACTGCTTGAACCCCTCCAGGGATGGGGACTCCACCACTGCCCTGGGCAGCCCTTCACACCCCCTTACAGTAAAGAAATTTTCCCTAATATCCAATCTAACCCTCCCCTGGCCCAACTGGAGTTGTTGGCAGTCTTGGTACTGCCAATATCCTGGGTTTGGAACAGAGCCACCCATGGCTTAAACCATGTTTTTATGGGTTAAGTCCGTAAAGCTTGGTCAATATTTAATGCTGAGGTAAGTGATCATGGGAAGAGGTTTCCAAAAGATGTCCTGGGTTCTCAATGGCCATATGGACCAAATCCTTTCTGAAATGTGTTCCCGGCTGACTCATGGGGTGAAGGCCTGGAGCCAAGAGGTTCTATTGGGTGAAAGTCAAGGGCTGGAGCAGCTCTGCTATGGGGCCAGGCTGAGAAAGTTGGGGTTGTTCAGCCTGGAGAAGAGAAGAGAAGAGAAG
>NW_010181186.1:4191-6017 GCF_000695765.1 Mesitornis unicolor
CCCAGAGAAGCTGTGGGTGCCCCCTCCCTGGCAGTGCCCAAGGCCAGGTTGGCCGGGGCTTGGAGCAGCCTGGGCTGGTGGAGGTGTCCCTGCCCATGGGGGTTGGACTGGGGAGGCTTTGAGGTCCCTTCAACCCAAACCAGGCTGGGATTCTATGATGATTCTATGATGCTATAGCCCAGCATCCAGGTGAGCAGGGCTGTGGCTCCAGCTCCTTTTTTCCCACCCAGAAGCCTTCAGGCTGCCCACTTCACACAGCGGGATCCATCCCAGCTGAGTCGCTCTGAAGGGGTTTTGGTTTAATGGTTGCCAGGCAGCCCCTCCCCAGCTTCATACCCTTCTGCTGGCTCCATGAGATCCTCAGTCTCACAAACCTCGTCAGGCACGGTGCTGGGGAGATGCTAATTGGAACCATCGGGGCTGGGGAAGGGGGAGAGACAGGCAGCTTCATCTACAGCATGGGAGGGAGGGTGGGAATGGGCTTCCAGACTGTAATTAAAGCCGAGAGCTCTCTGCAGGAAATCACTTTCCAGGTCATGCGTCTTTCTCCACCGCTTTCACACGCCGCAAGCAGATTGTGCCTTGCACGGAGGCTGCACACAAAGCCCAGCTCCCAAATTCACTGCTTTCCAACGTCTTTTTGACTAGTTTTCTCCTTGTCACTGGCTTAGCCGGGGTCATTCCCACCCATATCATGACAAAAGCCCGGCACTCTTGCTCTCCAAGTAAGATTCTCATCTGCTGATGCTTGGCATCACCATGGATTTCTCCTAATGAGCATCTTTGGTCATGAAAGCAACTGAACTGGACCAGATGGTCGCTGTAGGTCCCTTCCAACAGAAATATTTTGTTCTATTCATGCCTTTAGTTACTTTTCTCCCTGTACTCGGCACTGGGGAGGCCGCACCTCGAGTGCTGTGTTCAGTTCTGGGCCCCTCACTAGAAGAAGGATGTGGAGATTCTGGAGCGTGTTCAGAGAAGAGCCACAAGGATGGGGAGGGCTCTGGAGAACAAGCCTGATGAGGAGCGGCTGAGGGAACTGGGCTTGTTTAGCCTGGAGAAGAGAAGGCTGAGGGGAGACCTCATCACCACCTCCAACTGCCTCAAGGGAGCTTGTGGAGAGGTGGGTGCTGGTCTCTTCTCCCAGTGGATGGGGGATAGGACAAGGGGAAACAGCACCAAGCTGTGCCAAGGGAGGTTCAGGTTTCTGTGATTCTGTGTGATTCTCACCGCACCTCTCAGCAGGTCATGAGGATCATGGCAGTGAATTGGGTTGACCTGCATTTCTGTTATGAGAAACTCAGGTGCCGAGTTCTGGATGGGTTTTGTGGTTGGTGTTGGCTCCTTTGGCCAGGGGTTCGCAGACTCATGGAATGATTTGGGTTGGGACGGACCTTTAAAGGTCATCTTGTCCATGAGCAAGGACATGTCCCACTAGATCAGGTTGCTCAGAGCCCTGTCCAACCTGACCTTGAATGTTTCCAGGGATGGAGCATTGCCCAGCAAGGAGCAATGATGCCTGTTGTGGTTTAGGGCTGGGCTGGGCACTAAACCCTGGCCAGACGCTCACTGTGAACCCCTCTGCCCTCCCCAGAAGGGAAGAGAAAAGAGAAGAGAAAGGGATGTAGAAAACCAACAGATTGAATGAAACAATAACACTGATACTGCAGGATAATGATGGAAATAGGAAAGAATGGAGTATGTACAGATATGTCCAGATACAGATACAAACCAATCTAAAATCCTCCCCAGTGACCATGACGTCCCCAGAGACTCTGGAAGCACTGGCAAAGTCCCCGTGTGGAGCCAGCAGCAGTGGCAGGAGC
>NW_010181186.1:6136-8459 GCF_000695765.1 Mesitornis unicolor
CTTGGGCCATTGCAGGGGTGGAGAGGGAAGGAAGGGGCCAAGCTGGACGGGTGGAGCCCCTGGGGATCCCTGGGCTTTGCACTGAGTGTGGGTGTGTGGGATGCAGTAGCTGGTTGGGCAGGGTTGGGTCTGCTCCTCCTGTAGGTGCAGCCACGGCAGCCATGGGGAGCCAGTGGCCTTGCCATGTTTCCATCCCATCCCAGCGCTATCACTTGGAGCAGTGAGCACTGCTGTTAAACCGTGCTGCTGGTTCCAGCAAGTTCAGCCTCTGAGAAGAGACTGAGCTGGGAAGTGAAATCACTGAATGGAAAATCAGTTCTGGTTGGCTCAAACCAGGACAATGCCCGTGGTCATAGCGGACGTCTTTGCAGGGCATTCGCCTTCTCCAGTTGTGTCAGTGTCTCCAGTTTTGGAGGTTGTAGAGAGGTGGGTGTTGGTCTCTTCTTCCATGTAACTAGCAACAGGACAAGAGGAAATGGCCTCAAGTTGTGCCAGGGCAGGGTTAGGTTGGATATGAGGAAAAACAGAAAATTAGAAATGAGAAAAAAACTCTTGGGCGATGAACCATCACCGATACCTGGAAACGACCGTGAGCAGAAAATGCTTTTCCAGTATCAAGCTGACAGCATCTCAAGATTTAACTCCCCCCCTCTTCCTCATACCATTCTCAAATATTTCGGAGAAAAACATTCCTATCTTGCATTTCTTGCTCTAAGCCAGGGTGGAAGATGAAATCAGGGACGAAGCGCTCCGTCCTGTTTCTTTTTAATATCCTCTCCTTGAATTCTTCGCTGCCCACTGCAAAACAGGACTCCGGATTAGACGGATATTTGTCTAATGCAGCCAAGTGCTTACGTAGATGGTCAGACCCAAAATACAGTTTACATAACTGCAAAGGAAACCGCCTTTTAACTTTTATTAGAAGCAGTGGCTGTAATTAAGAGTATGAAGCCTTGCTGGCCAGTGATTAGAACAGAGGATTAGGCACCGGGATTTCATTTCTATTCCTGGCTTTGCCATCGAGCTGTGCTATTTCAGTCGTCACTTTCTCTTATTTTAAAAATCAAAGCGATACGGCTGCCCGTGAAATGGTGCCACTTCCTATTTTAGTGGGGAGGGGAGGAATAAAGCACGCTGAGTTTATTTTAAAAAATAGTTATCTATTAGATGTTTGCTGTTCTGCCAGAGGTCTCTATGCTAAAGCTGCCAGGAGCAAACTCGTGGCTGTGCTGGAGCCTTTGCAAGCCACAATTTAGGGTATTAATGAAAACAAAAATCACCTCTGAAAGTGGTGAGAAAGTCCACGCCAAGGAGAGGAGGCGGAGGGGAATGGGGAAGGCAAAGCTGCCTTTTGCAAACGCCACCGGCTCCGAGCGAGGCGAGAGGGGAGAGGCAGCTCCAGATGTGCTGCTCCTCCAGATGTGCCGCTCCTCCAGATGTGCCGCTCCTTCCCATACGTCGCTGGGCTACAAAAGCAGCTCCAGGGCTGGCGTTGGTGCTCCTGCTCCTGATGCTCTCTGCGCTTTCGAGCTTCGCTGCTCCGTTTTGTGCCCACCAAGGGCTGCAGCAGCATCGCGCCGGAGCCGATGGGCCTTGCCGTACCCATCCCCTGCATCTGCTGGGATGAAGCGGCGTCACCCTCACCAGGCAGCAACTGTTGGGAGCTTTTAGCATGTGCTGCAGCCCTGAAAACCCAAGCATCTGACTTAGCGACTGTCAGCAAAGACATTTGGCAATGGGTTTTGGAATCTGGCTCCGGCATAATTAGGCTCCTCCGAGATCCCATTAGTCAAATCAGGGATTAGCCCAAAGTCCTGGGTCCCAACTGTGTTTGGGCAGGTGATGAGGGGGTTGGTGCAGGAGGATGGGAGCCATTCTTCTTGTGGCATTTTAATTTGTGGGGTTTTTTTCCCCTTCTTTTTTTCCCCCCCTTATTAAGCTGTCTGGATTCCCTCGGTCAGGAGTAACTGTGAGCACCCTCCAGCTCTTCATGTACCGTGCATCGTGTGCCTGGTGCGGGCAACGTGGGCTGGAGCTGCACGAGCTCAAGTTGTTTGTTCTGCTACGAGCACCAGGCTTGTTCTGGAATAGCTCCTGCGTCTGAAACTCAGGATTCCTGAGCTGCAGCCTCAGGCTTCCCAGAAGAGCCAGGGAAATCTGGGGTGAATGGGGTGTCCACTGTTGCTCCATCACCCCATGCTTCCTCCCAACCGGGAGGGAAAAGGAAAGGAGATTCGTGGGATGAAATAGGGATAGGTTTTACTATGAACAATAATATTTCTATTATATGATATTTATAATATAGTTATATTATAGATAAATA
>NW_010181187.1:0-618 GCF_000695765.1 Mesitornis unicolor
CAACAGTCCACTGGAACAACCATATTTCAAAACAATTATAATTGCTTTCTTTTCACGCTTGTATTTTGCAGGAAATGACACATTGGAGACCTGTCCTATGAATCATAGAATCAGAGAACCATTATGGTTGGAAAGACCTTTAAGATCATCAAATCCAACCATTAACTAACTGTAAGGATCAGTCTGGATCATAGTTTAAACAGGTTTCGATAATGTCTGGTGCACCAGGCAAGTTGTAGGGGGTTGCAGGAGCAACTCAGCCTTGGATTGCCTTGAGGCCCTGTCTCTGCAGAGACGACCCATGGGAAGCTGTGTAGATAGCTCAGCCCTGAGCTGTCTGGTAAGCACAAAACTACAGGGCAGTATTGTATCATTCAAAGAACAAAAACCTGAGTTGAGCCTTGAAATCCCCAACAAATAACATGCCCTGGGTCCCAACCAAACCACCATTCTGTTGCTTAAAAGTAAGACAAAGGTAAACTGGAGGGCTCCATTTGGTTTTAAGGGACCCAGACAATACAGAGATATGCAAGAGACAGAGTAAGGGACAGAAGGGAACAAGACCCATGAATAAAGATAAGAGAAAACACTGCTAAAGACAAATGCCCCAGGTGGTAT
>NW_010181187.1:662-1081 GCF_000695765.1 Mesitornis unicolor
AAACTCTGAAGTTCATGCTGGAAATGGGAAGTTATGTCTCCAGCCATGGACTGATGAGAACTTTCCTCCTTGGTTGAGATGCCTGCCAAGGTAACTTACGAGGGAACCCTTACCTGAAGGGGTAAGTGAATATTTGGCAGGCTTTAATTTTGTAGTCGCAGTTGATTGACTGACACACTTGTGGTATTCTGAGTTGTTTGTGAGCTGTGATAGTGTGTTCCATGAATCATCTATGAGTTGTAATAGTGTATTTAGTGACTTGCCCAGGAGTTGTTATGAATTGCTAATGGGCAGTGAGTTGTGTGAATGGTCTACAGGCTGTCGTGAATTGCCTGTGGGCTGTAATAGTGCATTTTGTGACTGTTTTAGTTGCAATAGTGCATTTTGGAAATCTCTTGTGGTTGTAATAGTGTAGTCTT
>NW_010181188.1:0-390 GCF_000695765.1 Mesitornis unicolor
CCTCGATTCCCCTTCTCCCGCAGCTGCCTCAGCAACTTGCCGTGTTGGGCTGTAGACAGCAGCCTTCCACGTCCACTGACTTCCTACAGGGCAGCAGGATCCATCCAATGACTTCCAATATGCCTGGCCGACTGGAGTTCCCTATTTGAGCCCGTTGGGTTATTAGGGCAGTCCGTTACTCCAGGTGGCATCAGTGGCATGGTGTGTAGATGCAACTCTCCCTTTAAACATCCAGTCCAGGACTGGTAGTCGGGGTGCCAGGAGAAGCTGCGCCTCAGTACCATCTACTTCTGAAGCAGTTTGGACTTCCTTATAGGCAGCCAGTATTTCCTTTTCAGCTGGAGGGTAGTTGACCTCAGAGCCCTTATATCTCCCACTCCAAAATCCTAA